>NW_007577800.1:647913-787324 GCF_000690725.1 Stegastes partitus | reverse complement strand
GGTTTACTGATGACATGCTGTAAATCCATCCTGAAACAGAGGGAGGCATCTTTCAGAGAAATCAAGCGGAGTTATTTTGTAGGTCATGTAGTTCACTGTTGGACCAGCAGGTGGCGCTGCTGTATTAGAGCTGTTTCCAACCGGAGCCCGGAAATAACACGAAGAAGAAGAGCTGCGCTAACCGGACCTTGCTCCAGAAGCTACAGACTCCACATTGAGGGCGGAAGAAGGGCGAAAATTCATCCTTGTGAATGAGAATGGGACTTTTTATCAAGGCATGCAGGTTTGTAATGAAAAAAAAAGCGGTAGAACGTAAATTGTGAATATTTGAGAAGGCAGCTCGGCGCAGATAAAGTGTGTTTGCTAGATTTAAAATGATGGTGTTTATTTAACCTCAGTTTTTGTGTGGATAACATGATGCAACTGGGGGCCTTTTGAAAAGACGTTTAGTTAGACAGTAATCTAACCGTTTTTTTGTAGTTTTTTGTTGGGTTTTTTTTTGTCAATAACAGTATAATATCGTAATAAAGTAGTTACATAGGTTGTAATTGGGATGTATGAGGTGTTAGCCAGTAATAAAGTATGTGATGCAGCTGTTTAAACAGACTTGGAGTCTGTGGCTACAAGATTTACAATCCGTGTCATATAGTGAGAGAGATTCACCAACATTTTTTCTTATAGAAAATGTCTGGATTCGTTAGGTATTTGTTAGAGAAGTTTGCACAATCTAAAATATCTCAGGGCCTTAAACTTAGCATGCATCCTATTCATCTACTAGAAAGGACTTCACTTGACTTGGATGTGTATAAGATTTACAGAGTGATGCTCAATGTGGTTGTTTGTGTGTATTTTTGTTTTTTAGTCACTACACTTAGGATGACAATGGATGAACTGGTTTAGACCACCTCATCATGGAGTAGGCCTCATCCTGAACCACACACAGCTCCACATGGCAGAGGTGAGCTGGAGCAGATGTGTTACTCAGGTCAGGGTGCAAGTGAAACAGTGAGGAAGTAGGCCAGTTTCTTCTCAAGTTTGTACAGTTAATAATACAGAAAACACATGTCTTTTTTTAAATACTTGTTTACATTGAAACGTTTGAGCCAAAGCTAAAAGCTTTGTATAGACTGAGATGCTGTTTTCAGGAAATGAACACAAAGAGGGTAACTCATGCTTAGTAGTAATAACATGTATTTGAGTGCATGGCTGAATTCTGTATTACTCCTGACATAGTAAATACAGTCAGACACCATGCTAAATAAATGTTTTCACACACTGACCAACAATGGGATTTGAGTGCTTATTGTGTACCTCATTCTTATGTCAGAGTGAATACAGCAACATGTGACGAGTTTGGATAGGATTTCATCTTTCAAGGCTTCAGCTGATTATTATTTTAACTAATAATGCCACATTTATTTAGGTATCTTGGTTGAATCATCATTGAATCATTAACGCGAGCCATAAGTCCACTTTATAGAAACCATTGTACTCAGCACTACCGTGTTGCATCCTTGAAGCCAATGTGCTGCTGTTTCCTAATATTTTTTTTTTTTACAATACAGCAGCTCAGTCACATATTACATCAGCAGATAAATTCATCTCATAATGTCTGTTGTTCTCTTTTTGCTCCAGCATGTGTTTAAATAAAGAAATGCAGTAATCTACACTGAGACGTTGCCACAGCCGACCTTCAGGCTGTGAAATATGGCCAGAGGATGGTACGTTTGTACACTCGCTGTTAACACAATGACAAACAACACGATTATTATTCTGAGCACTGAAAATGTTACCTCTGAGGCATGGCCGAATTCTGTTCCAGCAAGTCTGTGGTGGATACAGTCAGACACCATGCAAAAGCCTCGTCTCATTTCTACTAAATGACTGGATGTGTGTCTCGCCCAGCCTCATCCAGCTGCACAGGAATGAGTACAGTGATACAACTGGACTTTTCTGAAGGTTTTGTACTGATTTTTGTTCTGTTTTCTAAAATTCTGTAGGGAAACCAGTGGCTGTTTCTAAAGCAGGACTGTGGGAAACTCCTTCACTCATGGTAACTAATATCACACTCTATGATCTATAATAATTTTTTTATGGCTTTTTCACCCATTTCTCTTTAGACGTTGTGCCAGAAACTATTTCAGTTGATGATTTTTGTGGATGTGAATGTACCTCCTTAAAAAATAAATTTGTTATTGCTCTAAAAATGGATTTTGTGTGTTAATTTGTTACGTCGGGTTTACAGCTCTCAGAGAATGAGACAGAATCACAAAAAAATCTGTACCTTTCCAACAAGATTTAGGTTTTACATGAAATGCAAGTTTTAATAAATACTTTCATAGCATACAATGTAAAGTGCTATCATAATTTAAACTGACGTTGGAGCTGTTGTCAGTACAGTACAACATGCTACATAATGATCAAATAACTGTAAGTCCATTCCTTTTAAAATATGCAGGTTCACTGTTTTATATTCCAGTCCTGCTAAACTATATTTCCACATGTTTTGCAGCCAAGATTTCACAGTTCTGACACGTTTAGAAGAAAAAGAGTAACATACTAGCACTACCTACTCTTTGAACCACACATTAAATACAGTTTATATATTCCAGACAGTAGCAGATAAGAAGAAACCTTCTGTCAAGTTTTGAGATTTTGGAAATTCCTGCAGTTTGTAGAAGAAACTCTTTGACATAATTGAGAGGTTGCGTTTCACATAAAACTGGCACAAGTCAATTTTCAGAGGATATACAGTTGAGAATGGCTTCATTTAAAGTTAAATATTGTGTTCAAGGCCTTTTCTTCGAACAGTAAATCTTATTTTTAGACTAATCTTAATCAACATTTAGAAAAGAAAGCATGCAAATTGTTAACTTGTCACTGAAGATTGAAGACTTGAGGTAAATCAATCCCACTGCTGCATTTTGCAGTTCATGAGTAAAGTATGCGGTCCACATTAGAGACAAACTGAAATGAGACTTGTCTGGTAGTAGTCTTTCTTTTACACAGCAGGGTAAGCAGCCCCAGCTGATCGGTCCTCCTTGATAAGTGCGTTACCAGATATGTTGCGCCGGCTCGTCTGCTTCGGCCGCTATGGACAGCAGGATGGCTTTGGGAGTGTTCTCGAAAAGTGCTGCTCTGTTCTGAGTTTGGCCTTTCTTCACCCAGTGACCGTAGATCTTGAAGGCGCAGGCGTCGATGAGCTTGCGGATGGGCTTGACGGCGTACGGGTCACTCTTGATCACCTCCTTGGTGACGGGCTTGGCACGGCGGTAGTTGCAGTAGATTCGCATTGTGGCGAGCACAGTCATGCAAATCACCTGATAGCAAAATATCAGAAAAGGTAGCTATTAGATATCGTCAAAAACTGCAGAGTTGAAGTGTCTCTTTGAATTACATTATTATACTGATGGTTGTTTGCGTTTTGGCACAATAGCTGCACATTGTTCAGAAACATATAACAGTTGTTCATTGATTGAAATACCTTCAAGGTTTTTATGTAGTTCAGTAAACAGTAAGGAAGTCCAGTCATTTTGACATGAAATAACCAAATACTAGGATTTATAATTACACAAATAAAAGACATATACATGAGACAATAGATTATACTATTCTGTATTAAATTACTTTATACATGTGGGAACTATTGTTTAATCACTATTTGATTGATGGCAGCTTAATAAAAAAACTGAAATTACACCAAGGTGGGTATTGTCTGGGAAAGATTTGTAAAATATGTTATCTAAAAATATACTGTAATGATTCTACTTCTAATTTACTGAATTATTTCACAATTTGGAGGGTATTTTCCTCTCAAACATGCGTTGCTGTTTCCACTCAAGACATGAAATCAAGCTGCATATTTATCTGTGGGAAAACAATCATACTATCTTGTGTGTGCTAGTATCAAGTGAAAAGGTTTCCCAAACCTTTCTACTTCTCACCTTGAACCGCCTGTATGGACTGAACTGTCGAACTTCGTCCACCACATACTGAGAAAAGAACGAGTGGCTGAGAGCCTCTGAAGCCGTGTAACGCTGCTTTGGATCCACCACGAGCATCCGAGAGATCTGAGGAAACCACATGATGCATTTTATTACTTTATATACTTTGAATTTTGACGTTAGTTGTCATCAATGGTGTCAGTGTTTTACCACTGATTTAAAAACATAAGCAAAGCAGTGCGTGTAGAAGTAAAGACAGTGAGCCTACCAAATCTTTAACAGTGTCTGAGCGGTCCTCCCATTCTGGAGATGAGAAGTCGTACTTCCCTGCCAAGATCATACGCAGCATCAGCATCTGTTTCCTGTGCCAGAAGGGCGGAGAACCTGCAAGCAGCGTGTACATGATGACACCTGCACTCCATCTGCAAGCATGAACCAGAGGACAATCGAGCTTTGAAGTTGGTCACCACGTGTACATGCATCATCTGATTCTTATTAGCCACAGTCACACTTTAGATAACATGAGCCGTCATATATGAGATCAGATGCATACAAGGTTACTATTGGTTAGTTATTCACAGCTTCTTTGTTTGACTCTCACATGTCCACAGCTGTACCGTATCCTGCATTTCCTGCATCCATGGAGCACTCGATGATCTCAGGAGCAAGATAACCAGGAGTCCCACACACCTCTGTAGTGCAAAGACACATGGAAACAGTAACTCTCATGTACTGTTAACAAATAAAATGAACTTTCAAGCACAGACTTACAAAATTTAAGAAACAAACGTTCCAGCTGAAAAACTTAAAGAGGTTTTACATGTGAACAAGTATGTCAAGATGTTAAGCTGCATGCTGATTGGTGAAGCTGAACTGTCTGTTGCATCAAATTGGATTTTTTTTTAACAGGCTCAATGGCATGAGTGTCACTGATTCATTGTCATAAACTGCTTTTTACTCTCTAATTAATTGTTCTGATTAGGCAGAAGTGAGGCCATTAGTTTTTTTTTAAATCTGGCCTGGTGATGGGGGCAAGTGTCTCCATGGACAACGTAGCTGTTCATTTTAGCCTTACAGCTGTGGAACTGTTAATGATGGCATTTGGGAATGATTTTTCTGGTGGAAATTTTCTAAAATAATCTTGAGCTTATTGAGTAAACCAAAAACAAAAAAGGTCACATAAAAGGGCCCATGTCTCTTGGCCATAACTAATGGGATAATGATAACTGTGTATTTCTTCAAAATGTTTTTTAAAAAATTGGAATTACAGAGTGCTTTACAAGGAGAGAAAAAGCGATAAAACTGCTTCTCCAAAACAAAAATGCTCTCAAAAATGTTGACGATTTACAGGTTTTCCTGTGTGGGTGAGAAAACCTTATGAGACATGAAAGAATAAAGAGAAGCTGCTACTTCATTTATAACCAAATGAAAGCAATTTATCAAATGTATTAATTCTTCTTCAAGTGAGTTTTATAAATAGAAAAGCAACATGTGTACATTTTTTAACAAAATGTAACCAAATTTGGGAAGATGCATTTAGACTTCATTTGATGGCGACAGATTATGTCTCACTACAGTGATACTGTATACACGTGCACACCATGCTGAAACAGACCTCCAGCCTAATGGAAGTAATCCATTACATGTTTACCAACTCAACAAAACTGTCTGATGATGCACCGCTCCATTAGACAGGTGAGTGTTCCCTCCATCCTGAGCTGATGCTTTCTGAGGAGTCCATTTAAAAAGGTCAGTGTACTGCGAGTGTCAGAGACTGCAGCAAATAGATCGCAGTGTCCTGTTTCTTAACCTTTGTAAGAGCAGCGAAGAGAGCAGGGAGCATGTTGTGCAATCAGACCCAGATTCTCCGCCGACCACCAACAGCTGGTGCACTGAAAAGTGCACTGTACGTGGTAAACATAGCAACTTCAGATATCATCACCTGAACATGCCGGGTCGGAACGTGCTGCTGCAGTGATGTTTAGTTGTCAGTGAACCTCTGATGTTACTGTTAAAGTAGGTCATCCGAGTGACTTTTTGGACCATAAAGCGATCAGCCTGTCTCCTTAGATTTATGAACTGCTTGTGTAAAGATGTTTACTGTTGGGTTTCCAGCTTTTACTGACCTTTGAGCTTCTGTCCTGGCTTGATTTGCACAGCAAAGCCAAAGTCAGTGAGTTTGATGTTCATCTCGTCATCTAAAAGGATGTTCTCAGGCTTTAGGTCCCGGTGGACGATGTTCTGGCTGTGCAGAAACTGGACCACTTCCAGCAGAGCGCGCATGATCTTCCTAAAACCAAAACACACAAACTGTAAAGACCTTAAAGATCACAATCAATTGAATTTGTCCTTAAAAATAACACCCTTACTGACCTGGTTTCTTTCTCACTCAGAGTAACTTTCTCTGTGAGGTAGTCAAAAAGTTCACCCTTCCTCATCCTGGGTGAAAGAAAACAAAACTTTTTAGCTGTTGCTGCTAGTTTGATCAGCGAGATGTGAATTTCTGTTTAATCACCAAGCTTTATAATCACGTAAAAGTTGACACTTACAGGTCAAAAACCAGGAAGTAGAAGGCTTTGGACTCATAGCAGTCTTTGAGCTGTACTGGAGAGGAAAATTCGTTCGATAAGTGGATCAGGCCACATCAGTGGACATCAGCTGAACAAACTGATTTTATAAAACTGTCCTGAACTACAGTCTTTCCTATATAATTCCTATCAGTTTTTCAAAACTGGAATGTTGCTTACTGATGTTGTCTCGTCCGCACACTTTCTTGAGGATGTCAATCTCCTTCACCGTCGCCTCTCTGATCTCTTCGATCTCCTGCGGAGTCATCTTGTCGGAGGGGGTGATGTCGATGATCTTCACTGCGTATTCCTGAGACAGTCGCTTGTCGACGCAGCGACGCACCACACTGCTCACCCCCCTGAAGAAGAGATGCACACATCAGCCTTCACACCTACACATCAGTCAGTGCAGGTTTGTGTTTGTGTGCTTCAAATAGGAAAGTTCCACATGTGAAGAGTTTCTTTCTCTGTTGTGAAACATGTTCAAACTGAGCAAAAGTAACCTTCCAGGTGCATCTTATCAGTCTGACAGATGAGACATAAACAGGAATGCACCTGTCAAGGTACACACCACTGGCTTCATTTCTTGTTATCATTAATGTCCTTTACAGTATTTTATGATTGAATTACTTTCAGAGGGTGATTCAGACGATATAAATTATGGACAGGGGGACCGATATAAAGAAACTAAACTGACTTTTCTCCCCACATTTGTGGCACTGACCGAGGCGTGGGAAGAATACTAGCAGAGGAACGCATTGTGCACATCCACTGACCTCATGACCTGCATGCAGGAAAGGGAGTGAAATTACATAATCTGTCAGCCTGCCGGGCAGCCCCTCTGCAGCTCTCAACACTAAAACCTTTGTCCAGAACACACTCGGACACCGAAGCTTACGTAACAGCACCACCGTCTGACTACTGGTGGGGAATGACAATGAGCATTCTCTGGTCCTGCCCACATTTCTCAGGGACTTCTGGGAAACTTCACTGAGAGTGATAACTGTTCACACCGACGTCTCAGTCAGTCAAACTGTACTATTGTGCTGTAAAACTGAAAAAGCTAGTCTAATTTATGTCATATTATAGCTGTTGATCTCATTTATATTATTCACAAACCAAAAAAAAAAGATTGCATTTTCACAGTGATAACTATGATACATGTGTATGCAGTACACGTTATCTACCATTGTGGAACTTGTGGAAGAAGAAACAATAAAACATGCTCCTCCTCAGTCCATCAGTCTCAGGGGTTTTGCTGATACGACCATACTTGGTCTGGTATGAGCAGCAGCTCGTTACGGCGGTGACTTTACAGAGTTATTGCTCTCCACATTTTAGTTTTTATCTTTGTCCTGTAATCATCAGTTGTCGCCATAGTGGCTGCAGTTCTCGAAACTTCTCATCACAGGTTGCAAATTTCCACTTTAATGCAATAATCTTAAGAAGTAAATCACTCCATTAACTCACAAAAAGTAAAAGACTAAGGAAGTGTTTTGTGCTTTGCTCTGTTTCAACTGTAACTCTCAGGTGTAGTTTGTTTGGATAAGGTTGGGAACCTCTGCTGTAAATCATATTATGACGTGTGCTTTATGGACACACCTTCCCAGAATCTCCTTGGGCTCATACTTGTCGTAGAACTCTTTGGCTCCCACCCAGTCGGGGATCTCCTCCTCTTTGGTCATGATGGAGCGAAGCCAAGCCGAAGGTACAGAACTGATCTCCTATTACAGCTCACAGCAGGCTGCAGGGAGAAAATATGTTCAAAACAGCTGTGCTTTAGCTGACAATTTAACACGGTTAAACATATTGGAACCATTTACAGATTCAACCAATTTTCACAGATTTTTTCCACTGGTCGATACAGAGGGGCTTGCTGCTTCAAATATCAGTTATTGGTCTCAATTCCCAAGTAGCCAAATTGATTCAGCTTAAATCCGGTAAGCCAGAAGAACCAGCTTGGCCTGAGTGCGGTTTCGGGACTCTTGTTGAACACAGTTATGAATGATGCCCAAGAATATGCCAGAGTCCAGATGCCGAGACTGAGTCAACACCCCCTACGAACATGGTAAAACTAGAACAGAGTCTGGGTGTCAAAACCTCACAGACATGTGGGCACGTTCTGCCCACGTGTCTGATCACAAAACTGAAATATGGACAGAATGTAAAAGAAAATGTAAGAAGGGGCTTTATTTTTCCACCCAGACTACCCATGACTGACCTTGAATATTGCCACAAATAAATTGAAATTAAAAACTACATCGTTATTTGATGTAGATAAATATTTAATTTTTTTTAGCAAGAACAAGAAAAGCAGACTTTATTTTTGTAATGCAGGAGCCTAAATATACTTGCATTTCATGTGAAACAGAATCCAAACACTTTTGTTAAGTACATCTTGTAAAAACGACAAAAATGTATGGTAAGTGTTCAATGAAAGACCTTAAAGACTTCCTGCAGTTTTAAGATCTATAAAATAGAGCTTTGAATGGTTCATTACTTTGATAAAATCCTTGAGATGGCTTCAGCTCCTTATCACATACTGAAAATAGTTCAGTAAGCAAATATTTATCTTAAACGTCCACATGAAGGAACAAAAAGCAAAAACAAATTGTTTATTAATTGTTGGTGTCGGCCCTGAAACGAAGCATATCGATCGACCACCTACTTCAAATGCGCTTCCGTTTTATGTAGTTTCAAGCTCCATAATTACAGGATCTTGCAGATCAGCAGATAAAACCGTGCTTTCTTAGGTTATTACGGTAAAATATCATTCTCATTGTTTGATTAATGTCAGCTGGCTCACTTATGAAGTCTAATAAGCGAACACAATGTGCTTCGGATCTCCCCAAACTAAATGTCATGCCCAACTTTACGCACAGCGCAGACCAATGAAGCAACATGCCGCCGTCCACTGTCGCTGTTTGACCTTTGCAGGCTCCAGTAAAACAGTAATGAACAGAAAGAGACTCGTTCACTCACCGTGTCAGTCCCTCATATGAAGATTATCCATCACAATATTGCACTCAGTCTGGTCGCAAAGCGTAAAAAGACGGACGCGGAGCTGCGGTTAAACGCCGGTGCTGTGGAGGCTTGGAGGAGCTTCTGCCATGTTGCGAAGGGTGAACTCTAATGTCAGATGCCAAAAATAAGTAGCTGCTTCCACAGCAGCAGAGGAGAAGCAGCAGCACACCCTGAACGCGTGTCCGCACAAAAACCAGATCCGTGAAATAACACCCGGCTGCTCGTGCTCTCACCACATTACTGCAAGCTTCAGTCCGTGGGTTTGAGATTTGAAATGACACGACAGGTGCCGGAGCTTAGCTCTTAAATTCTACATGGAGCAAACCGCATGTAAAAATGGAACCAATCCAACATTATAATAAGGTCTCAGTGAGGAGGCAGTGAAATAAATCATCACAAATGTTTTCATGATCCAAGTGCTTTATTGTTTTTAATCTTAAACTTGTAACAAGCAAACTGAAAATGGAGACTGGTGGTTCTGCAAGTTTTGTTATCCTGCAAACACTGTCATATATGAGAGGTATTCTAAAATAAAAGCACTGACTCTAATGGAAAAACATGACAAAACTCAACTCAAAGCAAGACACACCAAAATATATAAACATTATTTATAAGACTAAGATTACAAGCTGGGCAGCAGCAGCCTCCTGAGAAATTATGATAATCAGCTGTCAAAATAAAGCATGTTTATTGATTGATCTCCAGTAAATTACACCCTCCTACAATATCTGGTTCTTTATTAATAAGGTGTGTGATCTTCACTCTGCAGGTGTTTTGTCTCCATCTCATGACAGACCTACAAAGAAGAGAAAAGCATAATGAGACAAGTGTTTATTCTTTCCATCATTAGGAATATTTGATTCTATATGTTTCAAAATCCTGCATTACAAAAAAAGGTCACATGCAGCATTTGAAAACCTTTAAAGCTACTCCATCTTATGGCCACAAGGGGTACTGCAAGGCTTTACATCAGAATACTGCAAAGTCATTTGGCTTCGATGTCTGAATGACAATTTGCTTAGGCCAAGCCTACTTATGTGGCACTGTTACATCACATAAAAGAGCAACAACAACATTGCAGAGACGATGGTTGAGCTGACATAAAATACGTGTAACAATAACACTGGAAATGTGAATCGAAACAAATTCATAGAGGTTATAATGACACTGCCAGAAACACGGATCACTTTTCACTCACCATTAGCAAACTTGCATTGTTTGAGCACCTCGCTGAAGCCCTCGCAGAGTTTCAGGTCGCTCTGGTTTTGAGCGCATTCGATGAACTGTTTGAGCTCGTAGGAGCAAACCTGCTGTTGAGGGGCCTCCTGCTGGTACATAGACTGAGGCTGCTGCTGGTACATGGGCTGGCCCTGGTATGGCTGGGCCTGGTACGGCTCCTGACAGACACAACACAGACAATGGGATGCTTTTCTTATTTACTGTGCATGCTGCAATTTAAGGGCATGTTCATATGTCTAGTGAGGGCAGGTCTACCCAAAACAGAGCTGTCTGTGTACATATCAATAATCTGTTTTAGTTTGTAACGCTCAGATAACGAGCAGGAATCTTTCACATAATGTGCTGAAATGTCTAACACAGTGGTGTATCAAAATTTCTCACATGTCAAGAAATGTGGCATATGGCTCAGTCTCAACTCTAAATTTGTGTGTTTTGTTGTTGTGTGTTTTTTTTTTTTTTTAAATTAAAGACATGCAAAAGAGCACAGCACAAGTCAATACTCAAACACTTTAGTACCTCCTGTTGACAAGGTCATGTAAAGGTAACAGAAAAATTGTGTTCATCGTTTACAGCTAAAAAATAAAGAAATGCTTAACCTGTGAATTGTGTGTTACCCTTAGATACTGTAGTTCCTTTAATTCCCTGCACTGATCTGTTGATTACATAAAATGTTTGTTACTGTGTCAGACATACTAATCCTCCCTGATACTATTCCAGTCCTATGGCTGGCTTCCATGTTAACTTCAGTTTACCTGGTACGTGACGTCAGGCCTGGCAGGCTCTGAGTTTCCTCCACTGAAGCCTCCAGTCATGGCGTGGCCGATGGTGTGCCCCACTGCAGAGCCCACTGCCACACCACCAGCTGTGGCCGCCATCTGGGCAAACAATCCCGGCTGCCTGGGTGCTGCTGCTGGTGCACCCACAGCAGACGGAGGGGCCTGCATTGGAACAGGGGCAGTGGGGGGTGCTGCCCTGGCCATGGGTGGTGGGGGTGGAGGTGGTGCCCGGCTACAAAAAAAAAAAAAAGTAAAAATACTTTGTTTAAAATTTAAATCCCAACACAATCAAAAAACTGACACAACCTGCATGTGCATATTTGTGAAAGTTAGTTTGTATTCTGACTTTCTTACTCTGACGTACTTTCTGCTCAGTGCAAATGTCAAGTTCAGGACTATCAGCAGTTAGAGCTCACGCTTTTAAAAGTATTACAATACTAGTGAGACAATATTTGGGTGCAGGAAGACCAAAACTGAAAATCTTAAGAAAATAAGAAAAAGGTTCTGCACACTTGGGTGCTATGCAGTTATTTAAACAAAAGGCCATGATTTCAGTGTTTAGACTCTTATTGTGATTAGAGCTGCAATTTTTAACTGATTCGTCAATTAGTCGTCGACTATTAATCGCCACATATTTTGACTTTTAATTCCAGCTTCTTGAAATACATTTTTAAAGTTCTTTACTCCTCTGTAACAGTAAACTGAATATTTCTGGATTGTTAACAAAACAAGACATTTGAGTAGTCATATTGGACTTTAAGAAACACATATTGATGATTTTCAATTCAATTGCTGATGCTTTGTAGATTAAACAACTGACTAAGAAAATAATCAACAAATTTATCAAAAATGAAAATAATTGTTAGTTCCAATCCTAATCATGACATCCAGTAGATAAAGAAAGCTCACCTGTGCCAAGGGTGAATTTTATACAATATCTTTTAAAGGTGTGGTAAAGAAAAAAAAAAGGTGCTTTATCTAGTAAATGTGAGAACAGTATGTAATGTCACAGCACAAGCGTGATGGTATCACTTAAGTTCATTGACAGGAAGTTTTCTGTCTACAGTTTGGCAATAGAGCTGGTGATATTGACAAAGTCATTTTACATGATCTTGGACAAAGTATCAAGAGTCCAGGGGTTCCATGCGTCACTTAATCTAAACTAGACGTAAGTAACACAGTTCAATGCCAGACAAACATGTCCAAGGCTCTGGAATGATCCGTCCAAGGAAATCAGATTGGCTGAGCCAGTCATGTCTTTCAAAGCGCTTCTTAAACTATACTATTAAAGAGACTTTCCTGATTTTGTTCAAATTGTTTTCATTTATTCCCCAATTCTATTTTGTACCTTTTAACACTGCTGTTTCAACCATGCTGTGGTTCTATCAGTCCTGTAAATTCTGATGATTTTATGCCTAAATGTTATATTTGACTGCCTTAGGGAGCACTTTGTAATGATGTTTAAAAAAGCTCTATAAATAAAGATTAGTATTATTTTACCATCATATGTATGGAGTGGATTAAGCGGTGTATAGATAATGGATGGCTGGATGGCGTGAGGGGGACATAATACAAATATATCAGAAGTATTGGCTGTTTCTGTAACAAAGTCTAAACTAACCGAAACCTTCAGACATTTTCCACTTAGGTAAACGGTAGCTACATAATAAGTCAAGAACATTCATTGTCACAACGCTGAGCAAAACAGACATACCCCAGGTTAATGTGTGTCTTAACAAAATATAGTCTCGAATTAACTCTCAGTTTAGTTATAGGTTAAAGTGTAACTGACCCTAGTTTTACGCAGTCCTACTGGGTGTTTGTTTGTTTTTAAAAATGTTTATTATTGAGTTTGTAGTTCCGCCGAACAGATAATGAAGAAAGTGTGACCTTTGTTACATTCGTCAATGACCTTTAAACAAACAGCGTTTTCATTAGAAAACAGCAAGACATTTACATATACAAAAAATATTTCAAATTTATTACAGCAGTTCATCACCAGAGATTGTCTTGGCAAGCACTGGCTAACATGATACTATAACGTTACCTCACCGTTAGCTTGGTGCTAGCCCACACATTATCCTCACTAACATTCGACAGCTTTTAACAAATAACTTTAAAAAATAAATGTTACCTGGCTGGAGGGGACATCCTGGATGTCCGGCTTCTGCTTCCTCTCGGCATATTGTTAGTATTATGTTAGTTTATATGGGAGTCTGATAAAATACAGTCGCAATACTGTGTGAGTGTGACGCCGCTCGCAGCTTTATCTCGACCTTTAGCTACTCCGGAACTTTCCATGTGTTACATCATTTGCCTCCGTGTAACTTCCGGTATGATGGAACCAACAAGGACGATTCCGTCAGGTAAGTATTGTATAACTTATTTGTTTGCATTCATTTTGCATTTAAATGGTGTATGTCTAGCAAAAGTTCCAGCAACTTAAATAACAAAAAAGAGAAATAAAACAGCAGTGTGGTCTGATTATCAAATAAATAAACAAACAGTCTTAATGTGCTGTTTTAAGCATAAAAGCACGATCAGCAACACACAAAATAACTAGAAATCTGCTTTTAATAGGTTTATTCTTCAGCAAACCCATTGAGAAATGTGGGGAGCAAACACATAAAATTTAAGCATCATTTTTCTTTTTTGTTCTTTGATATGAACGCAAGTTTTACAAAAAAATATCTGGTCGCATACCAGTAGATTATAGCAATGCCAAGCCATTTTAGAAATGTACACAATCAAGTATGTACATGGAGTAGAACTACAAATTATACACAGATTTATAACTGTAAAATTATGTCATTCCACACTTGTCATTTATTTTACAACAAAACTTTAAATCATTTTTTTATTCCCAATTTGAGCAGTAAAGACCAAAATAAAGACATTTTACTCCCTTTTCCCTTTCTTCTTCTTTCCTGAAAATTTATGTCGCTGATGTTGTCCACCTCCTTGTCCCCATCTGTTTCCTTTCGCTCTTCGCCCTTCCCACGCTGGCATAGGTGGTTCAATCTCCCCTGGCCGCCCTCCTCTGTCCGGTACACTGCCCATTAGTGTCTATTAAGACCAAAGAAAATTAGTAAAGCTTTACTGGGTTGGAGGCAACTTCATTAAGAACATAGGCATGTTAAGTTTGTACCTTGTAGACAGGGGTGTTTGTTTCAGCCTTGATTAGATCAGTGAAGGACTGATCCTCTCTGGTAGCAAGCAGAAGAGATGGAGACACTTGGGATGAGCCGGCAAGGGATGCAAGAGGAGGCACTGAAGCCAGCGCTGCACTGCGCTCCTGTAAATAAAGGACTGACTGAACTGGGAAGTTTTCATCATGATTCTTCTGTTGCACCCACACATATTCTATTGCAGTAACTGATACATCATGATGGAGAAAGAAGTCAATAGTCAACTGACAGAAAAGTAGTCAGCAGCAGTTTTAATGACTGATTTAGCTTAAGTGATGGAGGTATTGTTTTGTTGCAGTTTGACCTCTTGATGGCAGCGTTGTCTTGCTGCTGTGATAAAACATAACAGCATTGCAGCTGGGTTACAGATTCAGTTTTAGAGCAGCATTTTCTTTCACATTGAAGGGTTTTGACGACAATTTTAAAAAATGCAACAACTTCCAAAAGCTAATAGATGCTCTAGAAGTCCTAAGCTTCTCCAGAATCAGAACTACGCCCACCAAAATACCTGTACATCCATATTGTACAACAAAACCGTGGCGCAGTGCATATTTTGTGCATTACATTGCTATAACCATACGACTGTGACTGTAATTAATGAACCAACTATTTTGGGTTTGTTAGCTGTCACCCAAAGTACGTAATTGACGACAGGGGTTATTAGAAATTGCTAAAGCCCAACTAACAACCAAATTGTCCACTCTTGAGTGAATTTTAACAGGTACAGGGAGTTAATGTGCCTACCTTTTGTTTTTCTCCCCACGCAAATGATGCAAGCGTAACCTGAAAGCGTTTGATCATCATTTGTCTCCGACACTGATAATCCTCTAGCAAAACTTGGTTTAACTTCTTCACTTGTATCTAAAAATAGAAAGGAAAAAAGGTTAAATACCCACATTAGAGTTACATCTAATGTGTAATGAACTAGTAACAGCCCTGGAAACGCACCCATTGCTCTGCGCTTGGGCTGGTTTTAAGAAGAGACTTTGTCATTTCTCCACATGGTAGTTGGGCAAGTCTCGACTTCACCTGCATTACAGCAAATATTAACAATCTTTCAGAGCTTCTTTGTTTGATTTATAAAGAACTCTCTTTTTCTTAATCAGTCTTACCTCACTCAACACATCTTCAAATTGAGAGGAAGCATCCATGTCAAGGGCGTGCAGCAATAATATCCATTCTGCCTGCATTTCTGCCTTCCTTCTGTCTGAAACATCATCATCGTCGTATTCCCGATAACACTCAGCGACTTCATGGCTGTGACTTTCTACCCGCTGCTCTTTTTCAGACTCCTCTCCTGCTGTCTTCTCTTCGGGATGCAAATCCTTATGCTTGAGTATGCTAGCTGCTTGCAATTCTGATATGAGAAATTCTGTAGGATTATTCAAAATTAGTTTAGGACAATACACACTTCATTTAAAAATGATGCATAGCAAATTTACAAATAAGTGCTACAATGAACATCACTGCAACGGCATCCACCAGACTCTCATTTCTCACCGGCGACTTTGTTTAGGCTGGACGGTTCTAGCACCTCAGAGGTCAGGACAGCGAGAGGAGAGGACATGTCTGACAGTAAATTTCTCAGCTCTCCCACCAGCAAGACGTCACCTGTCCTGTCTGAGTCTAAAAAGGGAAAGACAACACATTTAATTATAGGTAAATTCAATGTGGTTTCTATGGAAATTTACGAAGACAACTATAAAAGACTATAACAAAATGCAACAGTAAACTTTCTGTCAAATTTGTTTATAGCTTCTACCTTATTATATCAACAGTTAACCTGCACTTTCATTCATTTGTTGCATTTTGTTCCATTATTTATTAGAGTTTTTGTAGATTGATATATTAGCTGATTTCAGTTTATAGCAGATGCACCTACGCTGATGTTGATGTACAGAATATAAGAAAACTAAAGTACAGAAATGCTGCATCCATGTTTAACGCAATTTTTTTTTTAAGTATCACAAAAACATAAAGCTGTGAGTCACCTCGCAGCTCCGGACAGAGATTCCTGAGCTCAGCAGCCAGCCAGCTGAGTAGCGGACACGGAAGCTCATCACATGAGCAACGGGAGAGGCAGGAGCCGCCTGGATACCTGACCAGGAAGTAGAGACGACAGGTGAGATTACCTGGCAGCCAAGTTTTATGATACACCGAAAAGCACAGAATATAGCCAGAAAATGACACATTTAGCGAAATGCTGAGAATAAAGCCTGTTTGATTTACTGCTAGCTCGTAAGCTACCGGTATTTATAAGTACTGACTTTAATTAGGTTGTCATAATAACACACAGGTGTGCGGCGACTACGCAGCTATAAAACGAAAAACAGAGCTGTTAGATGTTATTTACCTTAGAGCTTTAATAGCTGAAATTGTCCCTGCACTCCGTTCCATTGTCACTTTATTGGTAAATGACAAATTTCCATAAGTTACAACCAGTCTGTTCCACTCAGCGACTCAACGTTCAAGAGTGTTTACAAGCTGAGTTTCCTCTTTTCACCAGGTTTTGACAGCAGCGCTTGTGCACACAGCGCCCCCTGCAGGCCGGAGGGAGCACATCACCTCATACAGGAAACGATTCAACATCAGCGAGGAATAAAATGAAACAGAATAATAATCATGACAAATCTTTAATCTAGAAATATATATATATATATATATAAAATGGATATACATTGCTATAATTTTAAAAAGCTTAACAAACAAACATAAATGGAGCTGTTTACTGCAAAATATATATTCAAAAATAGGCTTAAAAAAGAAAATAGTAATAAATTGCCACATGTACTCAAAGCATGAAACAATTCAACATCAGTGAAGAATAAAATGAAACAGAAGAAAAAAAATTTAATTTACCTATTTATACCAAATAATAACACAAAGTTTAAAAATATATAGAAAAAAATTAGAATGGATATACATTGCCATTACTTTTAAAAGCTTAAAAAAAATCAAAAAAATAGAAATTTATCTGATTACAACAAAATGTATGTTAAAAAAATATACATAAAACACAAAATAATAATAAATTGCCACCTGTTTACATAATTCTGGACCATTTTTCTATTTTACATTTAGTCTGTGAGTGAGGTAGCGTATTTAAACCCCCTCTCTGTATGCTGATTTAACAACAAACTCCTTTCTGTGTAACAGGTTTCGATATTTTTGTTGTATATATGTTTTTTTTTTACCTTGAAAATGAACCCTTCTTATTATAAAATGGCTTAAATTTAAGTCTACACCACTGCCTTCATTATAGTTTGCACATTTATGAAGTCCCCATCTCTCTCACCTTTCGCCCCTCTGCACTCGCTGCAGCTCATACACACCAGCTCACCTACTGTAAAAGTAGTCTATGTTACACAATGCCAAGTAATTCAGTCACATGTGTTTGAGCCGGAAACCAGTTCTGAAGATGAATAATGATTCAGAAAGCCCCGTCTCCCAAATCTACATCATGGGTTCCTCTGGTTTGTTTCATACGAAACACAGAAAATCTGAATCGGTGTTTTTGAGACTGTAATTGGTGCGCTGCAGTTTCAAGGTGGAAATATCAGCCATGACACTGACATCTCATTTCCCTTATGATGTGTCTTCTAGCATATTAAAAACACCATATGGACACATTAACAAGGTTTTAGTTTGCAGGAGTCATTAAGTTTTAAATCATTTCTGAAATCTGAAAAATGTCTGGTGTATTTAGTGTGGGGCAATGGACTTCTATTTCCAACTTACTACCTCTCTATTGTCATTTTCTTTGATTTACCCTCAACATCCCCTTATCTCTCCTGATTGTACTATTGATATAAAATCTTTCTTTTTTTTCTCCCTCAAATTTGATCTCACATCTCTCGCTTCAACCTCTTCCTCAGGAAAGGAAATCAATACTGTAAGAATTTAACTAAAATAAATGCATGTTGCAGTTTTGTCCATTAGAGGTCACTAGAGCTCTGTGATTGGTTAGTGTTACACAAACAAATGATTAAATCTTGCATACATTTGTGGTAGTGGTATTAAAACGTGGAAAGTATATATACTCAAAGACTGCAGTTAAGTGTCATTTAAAAGTATTTTCCTGATTATTTATATTTTATTATATACGTGTGTGTGTGTGCGTGCATGTGTGTGTGTGTGTGTGTATATAATATTTATATTTAATGCTACTTGATACCTTTTTGCCAGTACAGCTCATAGGGTAGTATTGTATCTTTTACAGCACTGTACATTACATGACATTGTGATAATGAGCTCCACCTCAATCAACAATAAAATCCTGCTTATGTGATACTGCTTAAGTAATGGCAATCCAATAACACTAAAGGTTCTAGTCTTAACAAGGAGGTTTTTGCTTTTC
This sequence comes from Stegastes partitus, assembly GCF_000690725.1. NCBI lineage: Eukaryota > Metazoa > Chordata > Actinopteri > Pomacentridae > Stegastes > Stegastes partitus. The sequence goes on along the minus strand of NW_007577800.1, from coordinate 768,229 downwards.
CATTGTGTAAATCCCTGTATTTTCCATCTAAATAAAGCACTACCACTCCTTTAGCCAGCTTTAAAGTGGCTCCCAGTGGATGCATAAAATTGGCATATTAGCAGGAGTCAAACACAAATCCAACTTCATTTATAACTCCCTGTGGATGTATTTACATTAACGTCTATCCTCTCTTCTAGGGTGAACATTGGGCTCAAATTATGATCTATATCATCTCTAGAGAATAAGTCTAAGCATGAACTCTGGAGGTGAGCCTTCCTTCCTGACTGATGAAATCAAGATCTATAGAGTCTCTCACTGTGTCTCCTCATCTAAATTCTGATCAGCGCTGATAATATTTATATACCCTTTACTCTGAGCATAATTTAGCACTCTCAGCACCATCTCACATCTTGCTGATGCAGCTGATGCAGAGCTGGTTGAGTGCACAGACGGTGTTATATACAGTATTATTGTTGTCAGGGAGTTATAGCAGCACTTGATTCTTTGATTTAAAACATCAAGCAGGGTTTTATGGTTGTCGGTTTTGCTTGCGAAGCATCAAGCCTATTTCTTCTCCTCTGCAGCAACTCCTACAGCAGAAACCTTGGACTTAAATAGGCACCATCACTCTGAGGTCTGACTCAGTAGAAGGAAATGTCATCTTTACTGTAATAAGTGTGGAAAGAGGTTGACGATTGTATTCTTTAAGAGGACTCGAGCTTCTTCCTAATGTCTCACGTCTGACTGTATGCGCGCACACTCCAACGCAACTGCTTGTTAGCCGTGGTGTGTTGATGTGAGCACATGTGTCACTGCAGGCGGCTTATGAGACACCTCGTCACACTTACGGCACATCGGCAGCCTGTAAACTGAGCAGGAACAATGGCGACAATGGCGGTGAGGCATACTGGGCCTTGACATACAGCGCTAACACGTTTGCTTGGTCCCCACTGCCATATGTACAGAAGCTGTTGCCTCCCCGGCTACAAAAGCTGCGCCATGCGTCAGGATGCTTTGTCTTTTATTCCCCTGACACTGGCCCCTGCTCCATGAAACCTGGTAGAGGCTGACCTTTGACCTCTGGAAAGCGTCTAGACAAAGCAGGCAGACACTCCCCCTCCTTGGCAGTCAAGAACCTTGCACAGTCCATTTGTTGAACACTTGTTGCTTGAAAAAAGAGAGAGAACTCTATTCACTGTTATGGTGTAATTATTGCCAAAGGTGGCTCTGCTGAAATCTAAAATCTGTAGTTTATGATCATCTGGCAAGATGCTGGAAAAGCTACATAATGGATACCTGTTTGGAGGTCATTACCAAACAACATTTAATTCCTTAAATTATATATAGATCTAAAATCTTTTCAACACAAAGGTTAAGGCAAATCAGAGTTGTTGCTTTTTTTTTTAGATATTTTTCTACATCACAGTTGACACATTTTGTTATGCATTTCTTTGAACATCCATGTCTGTTGTATGTTATAATCTAATAAGAATGAAAACTGTATTTTCATTCTACTGTGTATGTAGAAGCCCAGCTAGGGAGTTAAAAATCAGCAAAGCTATAAACTTTCTGTACACCTCATTGGTTTCATGCTCTGCATCAGACTGGAACAATGTTAAACTGCATACTCCTTATCCAACAAAAAACTATATGGGGGAGCAAAAGTGATACAAAAATGGACACACAGACAATATTGTTATATCAACAATAAGAGGAGGGATCTCAGATAATGGTTATCATAATGACAGACACTGTAACTTCATTATATATATATATTAGGAGTGGATATTTACAGAAATTAAAATGGAAATGTAATCTCTTTTTTTCCAGGTTAATAGAAGAACGAAATATATTGTCAGACAACAGTCAAACTAAGCTTCTCTATAAAGCATTTTAAGCAGTGTTTTATAGTGATGCTTGTACAGCAGTTACTCACATTTTAGATAAAACAGTATTTGCTGCGTTTTATAGCACCATACAGGCGTATCTGTGCGTAATTTTCCATGATGGCGCAGCGCTCTAACCAGGACAGGTGTTTCTGTGGTTGCCGCTCGGGGTGGCAACAGTTGCTCAGGTGACTGAAGGCAACTCCCACTGGAGAAAAACAGTCATCTGTTGGTGACACGGAGAGCAGCCTACTCTCACCGGAGAGTTTCAGCTTCATTTTCATCCAGACTCTTACCGAAGCAGCAGCTGCACCTCAGGTGCCATGAACGCGCATCTTTAATGGCACATTAATGGCACCGTTTCAGCGTGTTTCTTTTTGTTGTTGTTGTTTCTGTCTTTTTTCACTCAATTAAGAAGGTCTAATTAAATTAGTTATGGATCGACTGGATGAATGGAGCTTCAAGTCCAAGAAAATGGATCTGGAGGACGATTACTACTTCGGCTACGGAGCGGGGGAAATAACAGATTATCGGGACCCCAATGAACTTCTGGCTGCTTTGAAACAAAAGGAGGAAGAGGTTATTTTGGCAGCCCAGCTGGGAAACGCATTGCTCCTGGAAAACCGTCAGCTCAAAGAGCACAGCGAAAAACTTCAGGAACAGTACGCAGACACGCTGGAGGTAAGGAAAATCTGCTCTTTCTGTGTAGCAGGGCGTCGGTAGATAAGATAAATTAGAGGAAAATATTCTAAAAATGGAGGATAATCAGTGAAATGTGCGATTTGAAAAGTTTTGGCGACGCCGTGGCTGCTCGTGTTTTGAGGTGGGCGGGTGACAATGAGGTTTCTCCTGATTATTAAAAAAACGATTTAAAATGTATTTCAGCTTCGAAAATGCAAGAACAACGAGTGAAAATGCCAGCTCACATGTCTAGAAAAGGTATCAGACAGGAGAGCAACTTTGAGGATATTGTGTGAACTAGATACAGGTTGGCATTTTTCTTCACAATTATACATCATAAGAGTGTTTGTAAGCAGAAAAATATGGAAGATTTATTCATTTGTATGTGTTTATATGCACCCAGTTGTGACTTTCTTGATTATTTGTCCAGTAAAACAACTTTAAAGTAATACACTCTCACTGAGCAGTTTATTAGGAAAACCCTAATGCAATCCATTGTCTGCTTTAAATTACTGAAGTGTTCCTTTTATTTTTTCAACCCATGAATTGACATAAAGGAGGGTAAAATGTTAGAAACACTTATCAATATTGCAATCCAGAACACCACATCCACCTACGATAGCCTCCATAATGAATAATCTGATGACATAAGCCTCATAAAAGTAGAATTTATGGCAGAGATGCTGTATTAGTTTTCACAGGTGCTCAGTGAATGTATAAATCGTGTCGTTTGACGCAATAAGACATAAAATTGACATTTATGTGGTGGGAAAACACATCAACACCCACTGTGTACAATCCACAGTAGGCTGTGTATCCGTCATTCACACAGTCTAATGTAAACAGGCAGAAAAGTTGGTTCCACTTCAAAAATGGTTGCACTGCTAAACTTTTTTTTTCCAGTTTGATCAGCAGCTTCATGCTTCTCTGATCTCTAAAAAAAGGTCTTTTGTGTTGGTCCACTGACTGCAGAAGTATTCAAACAGACATGCTGAAATGCTTCTCAGGCGAGCTTTGTTCACAGGTTGTGAATGAAGCCAGCAACTTTCTGCTGACTTATAAAACACTAACTCCTGACAAGACTTCAGTTGTAGTTAACTTCTGATATAAAGAGAGAACAGAGTCGGCAACAAGAAACATAGATTCACTGAGATCCTGAAGTTACTTGATATTGATTCTCCAAATTTACCAAATGTTTAGCAAATCGCAGCAGGTGAACTGAAGCTTAGTCTTCACATTTTTGTACCTTTCTGCTGCACAGAATCACACACCTGAGACGTTATGACAGATTGAATAATGGCCTTATCACTTTCTCAGGGTCAGTGCTGATGTCTCCTTCAGATGTTCACTGTTTTATCTAATCAGATGTGACTGTCAGCCAAGGCACTGTAAGGACAAGGAGATAAACTAGTTTGCCAAGTGCTGCAAAGACAAGCTGCAGACAGGTGCATGTATAAACCATGATGGATGATTGGAAAAGGCTGCAATGACTGTTTTTATAGATATTGATTAAAACTGTTAATCAGCTGTAAGGGGATGTGTGCGTTCCACTGTGATGGAATATAGGAAAACAGATTGGATGTTTTCCTCTTGTGGAATAAATTATGTGTTGTAAATTCTCACACCATCAGTTACTCCATTTTGTTAATTCAAATTGCAGCTGTGATCCTTCATAGCTCTGAATGAGGAACACCGGCACATTTCATCACTCAGATTCCTTCCAAAACAATATGCTATTGTTAGATGCCAGGAAGCATCCTTTTTTAGCATTATAGTTACTAACCGCCACAACATAAACACGTTGGATAAGCTGTATTTATGGCTTAACTTTTGGGATGTTTGTTGTGCTTCATTTATATTCTTTCACCTGCTAAGACATGATTCCCTTCCATCTGTGCTCAGGAGCTGGAGCAGGGAAAGCATGAGTTCCGACTGAAGCTGGAGGGCTCCCAGTCCCAGTGGGAGAGCCAGGTGGGCGACCTGGAGCGGGACGTGAGGGAGCTGAGTGCCCAGGTGGAGCGGCTCACCCGGGCACTCAGCGAGGCCGAGAAGGACAGGAGTCGAGCCCAGCTGGAGCACAGCGAGCAGACGCAGCGGCTCAGGGAGGAGCTGAACACTGTGAGTCCAGCACAAGCGATAACAGGCGGCATTTCTAGCTTCATGGAATGTTATAATTTAATGTTATTCACATCATGATCTGGGGCTGAACTATAGAGCCTGGTGGCAACAGGTACGCGAGCCTCTCTGAAACAAACACCTTCAGAGGATCCAAACCTGCAGGCCGTCTGAGCCAAACTAGATAAGCCGGGCTGTCATCCAATCCACACAGAGAGGCTCAGTGTTCTCTGAAAACCACTCAGGTATCAGTCTGACTCAGTCTAATCTGGTCCAGAACGAGGCCAAAGCAAAATGCTTAGTGTAGAAATTCAAGTTTTGATTTAACAAAAAAAAAGAAAAGTTTTTATGTGAGCAGGAGAGACAGAAGTGGATTTAGTCAGTTGGTAGCTATGAGACAAAATCTGAGTTGTTGGCTTGAGGCAAATGAACCGTGCTGCATGGAAATGATATGTAAACTAGAGAAGGAGTGAAAGTTAATGCCGTGATTTGATTTTTAGATCGAGGACAGAAAATGTCTGGAATATTTTGGTTTCACTTTGCTTATCTTCAGTCCAGCAGGTCTGTTGATTTTGTAAAAAGAATTCAACACATGAGAAAGAAAAAAAACTATTATTCGATAGGCAGACTGACTGTTTAAGTCATTTTTATACTGTTTGATCACAGGTTGTTAAATGTACTTCAATTTTTTTTGGACTTTTATTCGAACAAAACAAGAAATTTAGACATTTCCACTTTTTAGACATTTTCTAAGCTATTAATTGAGAAAAAGTTAGAAGATTAACCGATTGCGAAACTACCCATTGGTTGTGCCCTACATAAGCACATTATAATCAGATGAACCAGTAAATTCTGTTACATGATGTTAATTTTTAACTTAGACACTGGTATGACACAATACCCTGACATCGTCCAGCTGACTCCTATAATTACGTGCTCCAATCAGATATTTATGATCTTGGGTGTTCGATTCTAAGAAAAAATGTGAACACCGAGAGCAAAATCACCCCAGTGACATATTTTACAGCCTCTTATCAGTCGACAGGGAGGAGACGATTGGATCACACAGCTGGACAACCTTGAGTTTTTTTCCAGTGTGAAAGAGTGGGGCTCTGTTTTGCTAAACATTACAGTTGTGACGCATTGCGTTCCACATGACCAATCGCTTGGTCCAGCAGTTCCTTGTGTTGTTTTCAAAATGAACAGCAAACCTGAGCTTGCAAAGTTAAAAATGAATCAAACAGAGTCCACCCACCGATGAGTCAAGGTCCGCAGAATAAGGAACTGTAAATGTCTCTCCCCCTCTTCTGTGGCCAGGCTGAGAGTCTTAGTGTGGAAAACAGACTCCCCAGAAGAAGTTCAGGAAAATGTCAATTTAGATAAAAGTGTTTTATCTGCGTTTGAGCTGCTCTAGGAGAGGAAAGTGGAGGAAGTTTTGTATTTGGCATCATACATGGCTAACTCTCGACTGTGGTTGTAAAAGAAGAGACAAGAGGGAGTGTGTTTAAGAATGTGAAGAAGCTTCATGTCTGACGGGTGTTTGCCTGACGTGGTGACAGGTTTCGTTGCCTCTGTTGCCCCGCTGCCTGCTAGGGTGAGTTGTGACTGTAGTTCTGACTATGTGAGTGTGGCTTTGTGCCGACTGTGCTTTAGCGGGCCAGCGTTATCAGTAAACCTGTTCATTATTGTCTTGAGTTAATGAGTAATATATGTGTATATGAATGTAACATGAGAGAAAATGTTTACAGATCCCCTTCAGATGCCATAGCTGTCCAGTAAACAGAACAAAACCGAAAGATATTTAGTTTATGATCACTGATAGCTATGAAAATCAGCTTGTGTTCACATTTGGGACCAGAAGACAATCCAGGAAACTGTACACATTTCATGTTTCTTTTATATTTATATCCTTTTGCTTCACTCAAGTTGTCTGGAGCAAGTTTATAAAGTTAATTTACACCCTAATGTGTCTTAAAAACAAAGACTCGAAAGTGCACTTCAGATCATTTCTGTGCATGCCGAATCTCTTCTGGGTTGTGACTTTGTATCTAATGAAACCTTAGCAGGTTTCACAGAACCTGAAACTCTATACTATAGAGTGTATGTGTGAGAGTGTAAGCAGAGCAGGGCAAGAATCTGGAGGAGGGTGTCTGTAATCGAACCACAGAAACCTGAGAGAGAGAAAGAATTCAGAAAGAATTTACCAGCATGACTCTGTTGTGAGATAGGAAAGATTTGCTGTCAATCCCCGTCCTGGTGCATTTGAGGTAGTGGCGGCAATAAAGCGATGTGGATGTTTGCCAGTCTGTCACATGTTTAATGAGAGCCGAGGTACAGAAAATAAGTGTTAAATTGTCAAGGAGTGACCAGTGATGTCAGGTGTTCTGGTTCCATTGCAAATTATTCCCGCAACAGGAAAAAAAAAACAGCTGAGAAGTCAAACATTAATGACTTTATTCTGTGTCTCATGCTTCAGTTTCTTAGTTAATTACTTTAAAGAGGGAGTTTCCAGGCAGTCTCTAACAAGAAAATACATAAAATGTAATTCTGGGGTACCAGGAGATTATGACAGTAATTATGGTAAAAGAAAGAAAAGCAAGATTAAAACATTTTTGCTGAGTTAGTCTGATTCTTGTGCAACTTTAGAAATGATAGGAACGGGAGTGTGATTACTGGGTGGAGATGAGATGTTTAGGATGCTTTTTGGGACGGGTTGTTTACTCAGATATAAAGAAATTAATAATACATTCCTAAAGGTCAGTTCAGGACTTTGGTTTGGACGTGAATCAACGTAAATGAACTATTCACACTTTGGGTTAACATAATTTATATTTACACCAGATCCTTTGACTTAATGTGCCACAGTCAGTGTTGAATCTGAGTTAGCACAGTTCTTTAGTAAAACAGTACTAGGAGGGAGACTCTGACAAAACAATGTCATCTGTCAGTTTGTTATAACTAAAACTAATGACGAACAACAGAATATTTGTTAAACCTGTTGTAGAGTAGCGCTGATAAACATTAGGCTCATTTAAGAGTGTAGTTTTGATTATTTTGAATTTTTATCGAGTTATACTGTAAGGTGTAACTTTAATAAAGCGGGGCATCTACCATTTGATCTGCCTTAGTACCAGTGGTGACAAGTAACTAAGTTAATTTGCTTTAAAGAATTGTACTTAAGTATAATTGTAAGGGGATTGTACTTAACTTGAGTATTTCAATTTTATACTACTTTTTACTTCAACTCTAAAACTTTTTAGAAAATGCAAATAAATGGAAAAAAGAGATAGATACAAAAAGAAATACTAGCAAGCATGTGAGAAAAGTAATTATTTCTTTGTTTACCAGTGCCAAACCCCAAGCCGAAATAAACCTTTTTACCTTTTATCCTTTTTATCAGAAAGTTAATGTACTGTATCCTCAGAGGTGCTTCTTATAATTTGGCCACCTTGTTTGTATCAAAGAGGGTCTTTTGTATGTCCCTGTTAGCAGATAAACAACACTTTACCTTTTCACCTCCTGCTGTCCACCCACTGTTACATGATGGCTTGCTGTGGCTGTGGCTCAGCATGTTATTGGACAGCTGTGACGAATCCCTCGCCGTGGATTTCCGTTATTGTAAAAGGAGATGCCTGAATTGAAACAAGCTCCCCCGTGACCTCTGCTCCCTTCTGCCAGCATCAGCCAGCTCACGGACAGAAAGGAAAAGACAATAAACGCTGCAGAGAGATATAAATCTTTAATTTTCTCCTTTGATGTTGCCCGCTCATACCCAAACATCCCTTCATCCCAGGGGAAAGCCTGTCCTTTCTGTGCGCTCCCTGAGGGGCTCTGCTGTAGCTGGGGGAGTCAGCTGTCGGATAACTCGGTGTTTGGGTTGCTGAAGGCCTCGGGCTCGGGGGGCCTTGCGAGGGGATATCATCTCGGGCTTTGTGTCGCCACCGAATGCAGTGCACTCCTTCCACTCGTGTGTTGGTGATTCTCAGTGGGTCGCTGCCTCTATTGTGGAAGAGGCCCATGTTGCAGCAGTAATGACGACTCACAAATCTTGGACCCCCCTACCCTCCCCACTCTTCTTCTCGCAGTGTGTCTGCATGCTATGTTTTGTTTTTGTCCATCGGTGCCCAACTTTATTCTCGTCACACACACGTTTCACTAATTTTAGCCCTCATTTCCTCCGCACACTCCTGCCGTACTCTCAAGCTGTCCCCTCCAGCTTTACCCTCACGATGGCCAAGTTTTAGCCTCCGCCACATTGTTGTCTAATGTGGCATGGTGATGTCACTGCCGAGACCAAGATGCCCTCCGCTCCATCTGCCGCGGCGTCCGGACTTTCATCTTGTATTATGTGGCCGTGATGGGACCTGACAGGGGCCCGCCAAACTGCTGAGTAAGGGGAACCAGGGGTCCAAAACCGGGACAGGGGAGGAGGAGGAGTAGGAGGTGGAGGGCAATGGATGGTTTGTTCACTCAGGCTTCAGCAGTGGAGCAGCAGCATCCCAGAGATCCCTGAGTTTCTGTGTTTTATTGATTGTGTTTGAGAAAGATGTTCTGCAAAAGTAGCCGATTCTTAGTGAAACAAATAGAACCAGCAGAGAGAAGAGTAAATTATTTACCACTTTAGGTGATTGGCAAACTTTCCTGTTCTTTCAATGAGTAAGTTACAGTCAGGGCTCCCAGCTTTTATGGCTCGAAGTTTCTCATGAACAAAGTGATGTTTACATTGACCGTTTCCCTCAAAATGCATTGTGTGCATCTTTGAGCTTCGTCGAAGTATGTTGAGAATTTCCTTCCTCCTTTGCTCAACTTATTTTCTTAAACTTAGATCCTACATTGTTCATATCCACGTGTTCTAGCTGGCTAAGCAGTGCATCGCCATGTTTCTTGGCTTGTTACAGCTGCCACCTGTAGATCAGCTGAGCAGCCTGGTACCGTTGGGAGGACTGTGCATCATCTCGCTGCCTGCTCATGGGTGGGATGTGATACAAACAGAAAACTTGGAAAAACAATTGCCAGCAGTCTTCAAAAAATCCCAAAATCTACTGATCCCTCTTCAGTGTCAGGTTATGGCCTTTGTGTCTTGAGTTCAGAACCACCATATTGCTATTTCTCAGATCTGAAGCAGCTAGAAAGCTGACCTCCCAGCTTTGGAAACACTGTGTTAACAGAAAGAGATCTAATTTTCTTTTTTGCTGCAGGGCCCACAGTAAAAAAAAAAAAAAAAAAGAAGAAGAAAAAAAAAGTACCAACCACATTTAATTTTAGTCACCTAATCCCCAGCTTCTTCTCATCTCAGTATAGATTACAGGACTTCACTCCAGAGAGATCTCCTGCTGTATGTTTGGTTATTTTTAGTTTAAAGACTGTGGTTTCTGTTCTCTTAAAGCTCATGCCTGAGGCAAGCTTCGTTTTGGAGTTTTAGGCTCACCAATACACATGTACGATTACACTTTTCTGGCTCAGGATTTATTTTCTGTGCTTGGATTTCTCTGTAGCCCCATCATCGTGTCTGAAATTAAACAAAATGAACACAGAAGTCTGTCCTGCAAGTTTTCTGCGTTTTTCGTTTACTCCATTTGTGAAACTCGTGTGATTTTTTTTCTGTGATGTGCGTTTGTAGGCGATGGAGGTGGAGCGAGCCATGTCTAGCGAGCTGCAGGTGCTAAAACAGGAGCTCCAACAAAAAGGAAGCCACAACAGGCAGCAGGATGAGGAGCTGATCAGTGCCATGAGAGAGCAGGTAACTTTTGAACCACTCACACGTGTAAACACACCTAATCCTAAATGTCCCTGTTATGCTAAAAGGATGATTCATCAAACAGTATGTAGTCATGAAAGCATCATGCACTTAAACAGACAGAATGACCAGAACAATCAGCCCCAGCATGTGTTTTCATGTCGCATTTATCTCTCAGAAGTGTTGATAGTGTTTTTCCAGTTGCTGATTCATTTTCTGTTTGATTGTTGAGTTCAGTTTGGTGCCTTCATTTACACATGAGTGATTATAAATGATAATATTTCACTTTTAAGAACATAAAACAACTAAAAATCTTATATTGCAACACTTAAATGCAGGTAATAGAACAAATGGATTTATTCTGGACACATAAAATAAAAAAAAATTATGGAGATAAAAACCAGACAAACCAGAGTAGAAACAAGAAAATGCAGCAAGAATACAAAACCAACATTGGGCATTTTTACAATAGGAAATAGGAATGTTTGCATACTAATATGTTTTTCTCTCTTTTAATTAAAAATGAGACCAAACTTTAAAGAACTTCCATTGATGGTGGTGATAACAGTGTTTTTTTTATGATTAACAATACAAAAGAAGCAGTATCTGTGTTTAGTTTAAACTACTGAGCAAATTCAGGCTTTATCAGGGAGGAGAAAAGTCCAAATTCTTGTTTGGGAGACGCATATCTCCTGAATAAGATAAATGCAGCCAGACAGATTCCAACAGTAGAAATCATTCTTCAGTAATTTTGATTACTTGCTTCCAAAAAAGGAGAAATAAAACCATATTTCTATACTCATTTTTAACAGTTTTTCATGACAGCTCCTGCTGGTGGTTTGAACTGGTGTGATGAAGGCATAGTGAAAGTCAAAGAGAGTTATCTAAGATTTATGTTTGCGCCTGTTTTTCCAGGTGTTGCGACTCACACAGAAGGAACAGGTGCTGGAGCAGCGGTTGGAGAGCGTGTGTCAAGAAAACGCAGAGCTGAGGGCGAGTTTGGCCTCTCTGCACACTCGCTTGGCTCTTCACGACCAACGCGACCAGCAGCACAACCAGCAGGTACAGACACAAACGCATTACGTACTTGCGGTGAAAAAACAAACACACCGGGAACGTCACTCTCTCCTCAAACTAAATACGCGCTGATTAGTGTTCATTGTAGCAGCAAGCACCACAGAACGGCTTCGTGCAGTTGTATGAATGAAAGAGCCTCAATAACAAAGGGATTTTCTGCTCTCTGCCTGGCAGGCCTGGGTTTCGGCTGGATTGTGGAAAGCATTGCTAAACAATCACTTCATCCCCGTCATTGTAATTTCCACCAGCAATTCTGGATTCCTCTCGTGTTCGTTTAGTTTCATGTTTGTCTGCAGACAGGAATCTGGCACGTCAGGATTTCTGTCACCCTGAATGTCAGTAGAGTTTTTACACGAGTCTCTCATGACACTCTTGACTTCAGGGTGAAATATTACTAAACAAAACTCAGTAATCTATGAGGATTCATTACCTTATCTTAACCTCCTTATTTGTTATACTCGTTGTCAATCTGAGCATCATGATTGTGCCTGCGGGTTTATTTGTCTGCGCTCCTGTGTAATTTATTATCGCGTATCTCTTTCTCTTTGTGTTTTCAGCTAGCTGAGGCGTGGCAGGAGGTGGAGGCGGCCCGGAGTCGGTCGCAGCAGCTGCAGGCCCAGGTGGAGGAGCTGCAGGAGGAGGTGTCCCTGCAGGAAAACAGGAGCCACGGAGAAGCCTCCCTGTTGTCGGAGCTGGAGAGCAGCCTGGAGACGGCGAGCCTGGGAGTCAGTAAAGAAGAGGTAGATTAGTGTTTAACACCATCAGGGCACAGCTTGGTAATCCATTATGCCAGAGAAAGAATGGGCTGAAGTCCTATATCAGCCAAGATGACCAAATAATAGTACATGCAGATATGTACTCAGTACTCTGTGTAGCTCTTTAAAGGATACATCTGGTGTTGTTTTTGTCACTGTCACAACTCATGAAAAGACCAAGTTAATCCTTGACAAGCATTGTCTGTGTGTCTAGAGTCAAATGTAAGTTATATAAGTCATCTGGGCCTTTGCTGTAAAAAAAAACAAACTATGAACACATCCATGAGCTGCACTGTTGCTCTGCATGATGCTCCTTCATCATTGCAGTTCATTCTGAATAGATCCTACAAACACAGTCCTGCTGCTGTTTAAACTCACTTGAGTGTGTATTAATCCACAGTTGAAACTAGTCCCATAAAAGTCCTCTAAGGTTTGACAGTAGCTACAGTGCCCAGCTGTTTAAGAACATTGCTGAGATTTTCTGTCTTGGTTTTCATGTGAATTTTTGACAGCAGGAAAAAAAAAGATATTGTTGGCACTGTTTTACTTGTCAGTTATCGTGGAAGTGGTGAGGAGCTAAAGGATGGAGAGGAAACATTGTAGGCTTCTCTAGCTCTAAATAATTCAATTCAAATAGGCAAATAAGAGACTTAAAACCACCTGCCTGATAATGTGTAGGTCCTCCTCATGCTGCTAAAACAGCTCTGTCAGGGCATGGACAGGGGACAGTGTTCTGTGTTGTTTGGCAGTGGATCGGGTTTGTTCTGCCACATCTAGCTGATGCTTGATTAGATTTGGGATCTGGGGAGTTTGGAGGCTGGTTCAACACTTTGGGCTCTTTGTCGGGTTCCTTGATCTGTCCCTGAGTAATGGAAAGCTGCTGCCACCAAGGAGTGAGCTTGGTCTGCAACAATATTTAACATTGCTCTGTAATGAGATGATCAGTGGTATTCACTTCACCTGCCAGCATATATTAGTAATTATCCTTTGGTATCCTGGCCTCCACAATATGATTAAAATCCAAGGCTGCCAAACATATTTTGGCCTACTTACAAGTTCGCTCCGTTTATAAGTTTCACAGATATTGAAAATGGTTAGAGGTGTTGTAACAGAGGAGTTATGAGAAACCATATGGTGCCCTGAGATTGCTGCAGATGGGAAGTCTGACCTGCAGTAAGAAGCCTGTCTGTTCTTTGTGAATGTAAACAAAAAGCAGCTAAGCAAGAACCTGTTTTATTACTGTACTATTTAAACATTTCTGTATGTTTTAGGAAACTGCCAATGAGCAGGACTATTTTTAATTAGATTTTTGTGTTATTGTGATAAATTCACCTAAACTTGTCAGGTTTTATTTTTTCTGGATTAACCTTAAAACAACTGGATGTGACAATACACATCGTTACAATGTGAACTGTGAAACACACACATTCTCAGAAGCAGGCGACACAGTGTGACAAAACAGTTTTGTTTATAACACATACTGTGAATACTGTGGAGTCCTTGTGCAAAACAAAAGTATGTCACCGCTCAGAAGTAGGAAATAGTTGCTTTATCTGAACAAATCAACAAACACAACCAGTACTGCCTGATGGAAACCGGCTGCACTGACTTTATCTCCCTGCTGTGGTTGGCAATTGTTAGTTTTAAAGTCATGTTGTTGAAGTCCTGCCCACAATGATTCACAGATCACGTGTTTTAAAGGGAATTGTGTCGATGTATTTCCTTAAAGACATTTACGATGAGATCACACAATAATAGCACTGGAGAAACATCATCTGTACGTTGAATTTTAGGTAACATGCGTAGATGTTGTTGTAAAAACACAGTGACTGTGTCAGCAGAGAGGAGTTCAATGACAGAACATTTTGTGCAAGTTCTCAGTGACAGTGTGATTTGTGTTTGAAGCGAAGACTCCCTCTGCGAGGAGAAGGTGTGAAGGTCTGAATTTTTAGAGTGAAAAAATAAGTATTAGAAAGGACTTGCTACTGGGGACAAAATTACATTCAGGAGAGAACAGAAAAGGTCTTCTCACTCTGTGTGTCTGCTGTTATTGTTGTGGTGCAGCAGGAAAATGTGGTGTGTAACTGCACTCGTGACTCATTCACTATATTTCCTGTTTGGTATTGTCACATTGTATGAGAGTTTCCACTTTTTTTTTTTAAAGTTCATGAAATAAAAAAGTGGAATAACTTTGAAGACCGATTCATTTTAATGCCTCTTTGTCGCATAATTAATTAGTTTCAAGTCAGCTAAATATGTCCTTTGGCCCGAGGTGCCCAAACTTATGCAATAAGGTGTTGCTCTTTTATCATCTGAAAACCACCCTGTTCAGATATCTTTCTTATCAGATCAACAGTATCATGTCATAATATTTGACTCAGGTAAGTTAAATATAGCAATGAGGTAATGCAGGCACCTCCCTTTGTGAAAATACCTGATGTCACTCAAGACAGAATATGTTCTGTGCTGAAAGAGAAAAAGGAAAACAAATCTCTTGTTTTTTTTTGTGTCACGAACAGCTTACTTTTTACTGAAACATCTGAGCTCCTTTAATGTAGGCCAAACATACAGTAGCTGCCTCCAAGCTGTACCAGTTGGGAGTTTCAAGCTACAGTTTTAAGGAAATACAAAAGCGATAGCTAAAATGACACTTTATACATCTTGTAGAAGTCACAAGAAACATAAATCAACATGTTTCCCCCTTGTTCTATTTAGATCTCACAAGAAATGGGGTCCATCCTCCAGTTACTGCTCCCATTGACGGGGAACCTGAACGGCCCGGGGAGGTCAGAGGTGGTGGATCAGCAGCAGGACCTGCAGGCGATGCTGCACCGGCTGAAGGGAGTGGCTCAAACACTAGCATCCGGCCCTCAGGTAAGCAACCCCATACAAAAAGAACAAGTAGAGCAGGAGAGGATATGCAAACAAAAGACTGACCTCGTTTGAAATCAAAGAAGGGTAGGAAAAGCACACTGTAGCTTTTGAGATGTCTTGAGTCTATGAATCATATATCATTAACAGAAGCAATATATGTGCAAAACTCCCAGCTCTGGTGTCCATATACAGGATGTCCTTTGTGCCATATGTGCATCAGTTAATGAGAACATGTGCTAGATGGATAAAGACTAGAAGCTCAGCGGTTTTAACTGTGTGGTTTTTGAAAATGTGTTGTGAAAGTGTGAGCAGATTTAGAAACAGTTGCATGTCTCTAATGTGCCGCTGTTCTGAAGTGACACTCTAAAATGTTCGGCTATACTGAGCGTGCAGTAGCTACCCTGCTTTGTTTTTCTTTGAGCCATTAGAAGTGAGAAACAGTTACAGAAAAAGCACAAATCATGGCTCCATTAAGCAGCCTGCTCACATACATTCATCAGTTTATTCACAGTCTGTCTGTCGACCCCCTACTGGCTGTTAGAGGCTCTATAGTGTCTTCACACTGAACTATGCTGAGGAGCTGCCTGCCCTTGTACAAGCGAAAAATGCCAGTGAATTAGTGCAACTGATATCTTATGTGCTTTGCTAAGCCCCTGTTTGCCAGCGGTGAACATATACAATTGTCCACTTGTGTCTCATAGCATTTGTATTCCACTCAGACCAGTAACATGCGTTTATCACTGTAACTAAATATCCCGCCCCGCCTCTTCCTCCCTCAGAGAACCTTGCAAATAGGCCAACACCACAGAAACCCCTTTCGGTGTACGTCCACGACTGACACCTGATCTCTCTGTTGATGTCTCTGTCTCAGGAGCTGAATCTGGGTTTTGTCGGTGGGACGGCTGATCAGTGTGGGAATCTGAGCGCAGCACAGGAGCTGAGAGATCAGGTAACCGAGTGATGAACGAATATATCTGTCAAGGAGGGGTAGCGCCTGTGGCTGACCATTATATCCGGATTTGGCTGCACCAGTACTGACCTTGTTGTCGTCAATGCAATCCATCTTAGTGTCATATGCAGATACAGGGACCTCTGAGTGCATTTTTACTGCAGGTTAATTACCTAAGTTGTCCAACACATGCCATAATTGGCCTACATCAAATAATATACTGTATAACTTGCAGGTTTTTTTTTGTTGTTTTTTTACATTTACACTCCGCACATGAGTTTCTGACATTCATAGCATTAGTATTTTAAAATTAAATCAATATATGGTGAAGAATAACACCTGAGTTACTTTGTTCAAGTTCACATATGACGACCTGGTGTTTTTTTGTGTTTTATTTTGTATTTCACAACTCATATCTTGTATCTATTATAAATTACAGCCTGCACATCTGTTTTGCTGAACACGTTGGTTTTTTTGGATTCCCTTTGAAATTACACTTATTAAATCAAACTGCCTCTCCACAAACTAAAAGTAGTAGAATTTAAATTTTATTTTAGATTTGCTTTAAAAACAGAAACTTAATCACAATAACAAAGCATTTTCTGTTTTAGAAATAGATTAATATTTACTCTGTGTGTTGTGCAGAACGTCCAGCTGCGGCAGGAAAACGCTGAGCTGACGCAGAAGCTGCAGAGAAAACAAGATCAAGCTGACGTCGTCCAACAGGCCATCAGAGACCGAGACGAAGCCATAGCCAAGTGAGTAACTCATGATAATACTGTGTAAAAGAAATTCATAGTTCCTGTTGGAAGCTGCAGCTGCACCAGCAGCTACACTGTAGCTGCTACAGTAATGAGTTTTTACCTGTGTAGGGTTTGAACATCCTGACTGTAAAAAAAAAAAAAAACATCTTGTATGTGACTAAAGAGGTTTCACTGTGTCTTGTTAGGAAAAACCTGATGGAGGCAGAGTTGGTGAGAAGTAAAAATGACATGATGTCTCTGAACAACCAGTTATTAGAAGCCATCCAACGCAAACTGGAGCTGTCACAAGAACTGGAGGCCTGGCAGGTGAGATCCCTGTTCCACTATCATGAATTCTATTTGACATCTCCTGCTCTATAAAATCCTCAATCGATACGTTTAATTCACGCCCTTAAGATCTGCATCATCACTGATGGTATATCACATTTTGAGACTCGCTGTCTGCAGTTTTAGTAATAATTCAATGAGACCAGAGATGGATGGATGTGTCTCAGGCTGAGTTTCCTGCGGGGAAGGTCAGCGACAGATGCAGCCGTATTGCTCTCAGTCCTGACAGTTTGACGGGATCTGAACGGCAGGTGTCTCTGTCTCTTAGACCTTCTGCTGCTGAGTCACTATGCCAAGCCGAGCCATCTGTCAGAGGGTCTGATCTGTCATGCTTTAATGAAGATAATGCAAATAACATTTAGACCGAAACACTTGTTCGTGTTCTATAGATGTCATGTTAGCTGAGGGAAGAAGTACACTTTGTCTGTCTTTGACGGTTAATGAATTACCCTTATTCATTAAAAAAAATGTTAATGGTTAAATGTTAGGGATATTAAACCATGCATATCCAAGACATAAGGTAAATCATAAACAAAGCCATGTACAGAATAAGTGCAGAATAAGATAATTCGCCTGGATGGAAGGATGAGTTTCTCAAATACAGACTAATTTCATGTGAAGATATACCAAAGCAAGATAAGATATGTTACGCTAGCAAAAAAGAAAAACAACAAATCCAAGAAAAAA
Organism: Stegastes partitus; assembly: GCF_000690725.1. NCBI lineage: Eukaryota > Metazoa > Chordata > Actinopteri > Pomacentridae > Stegastes > Stegastes partitus. The sequence goes on along the minus strand of NW_007577800.1, from coordinate 750,395 downwards.
AATGTAGTGGTAATAATGGAAAATGTTAAACCTAGAAATGTAGAGAAATGTTGTCTTTGTGTTTCATGGTACATGAGTTGGAGTCAGAATCCAAACCAAAACATCTTTTCTGTGTGCGCTGGCTCATGGTGACGGAGCTTTACACCACAATTAATTGAAAGGTCTCTGGCAGACGAACAAAGAAGATCTAAAATATAACTTCCATTTAATGTTATCAACAAATCCCATGACAAAACCACAACATTTTGACTTGTCCTGTCTGTGGTTCTCAGCTTTAAGCCAACTGATCCCTGCTAAAGCAATACAATAGTTTGATGTCTTTAAAGGCTCAGTAATTTACCAAATCTGCTGTACAGTGTAGTTTTTAGCAAATGTTTCTCAGACACACGTACATACACAACAGTACATAGCGTTGCACTGAGTAGTACTGACTGCTAGTGTTTATTGGCTCAAATAAACTCACAGAAACATGTCACCTGTGCAGTGCTGTGGCTAGCTGACCTATTTAACTGTTTTTGAACACAACTGGAAGTCTTTGGCACAAAAGAATGAGCTACATGGGATGATATTTGTTAACAGGATTATGTCTTTGTTGCATTTGGTCTTCTCATGGGATTAATTCACAGAAGGAGAAAATTGACCTTTAAACAATCATTGTCAAAGCAACGCGTGCGGCACCAGTGAGCTTGAATGATGTGATGGTAGTGCTGACATGCTGCAGACACCAGACTGAATCCCTGCTCCTCAGACTTCCTGCTCATTTCCTCTTCCTCCCCACCTTTCCTCAGGATGACATTCAGATCATCATCAACCAGCAGCTCAAGACCCAGCAGCAGTCGGAGCAGCCTCAGAAGAAACCCACCTCCAACGGCATGTCGTTCTTCCGCAGACCCAGCAGGACGGCCTCCACCTGGACACGTCAGTCCTCCACATCCTCCTGGAGCTCAGATGTCAGTCAGGACAAAGCCCAGTCCCCCTGGAGGGACTGGTTAAGACGGGGCAAAGGAGCACAGTACGGCAAATAACAATGGAGACTGAGTGCTACAACTACCTACTGACTTCTGAGGAGAGGATGCACCAGCAGAAAATGTCAGAGGGAAGTCATCTTGTACATCGTATGTGGTGAAAAACAGCCATAAAGACACTGTTAATTCAGTGATGGAAACACAAAGCCACTACAAACAAAGACATTTACTGAAACATTTCACTGAGAGGCTGAGCCTTCTTAAAATCTAACCTGTAACGACCTGAAACACTACCATTTTCACAGTTACATTCAAGGGTTTGTTTGAGACTGTAAATATTGTGCCTTATTTTGTAATATTGTATTATGAAGCTCTTTACGTCTGAGACTTTATATGAAATATGTGATAGGTGTAGATCAGTGGAAAGTATTTGTTCAGACTATTTAACTTAACCGATCTAAGAGGTCAGGAATTAAACGATCAAACACTTCAGTTTCAGTCGTTGCTGAAATTGTCTTTACCAAGTTGGATGTAAGAAATTTTGTCTTTTTTTTTTTTTTTTACTGTCAGTTTTGCTCAAATGTTAAGTATGTGAAAAACAAAAAAGCTGATTGTATGAGAAACACTGTATGTCTTGATGTATATTGAGAATGCTGTTTAGTTTTTCTTTTTTTTTTTAAATACAATATTATTTGGTTTTTACTTAAAAACCAAAAACGTTCTCTTGGTGTGCGTCTGTGTAGCAGACACACGTATGTTCATTTTCTGTGACTCAGTGTTCAATATTGAAGCTGCTTAGTACAAACTGTGTTATTTCCTAAGCTGTCTGACTGACCACGTCTGGAATGATTGCCGGATAGTTTCATAAAACATCAAATAATAAGATCTTTGTGTCTGTGACTATTTGTGTTGGGACTCTTAATGTGATCAACTCAAAAAGGGAGAAAGAGTCGTCTCTCAATTCAACTTTTGTTTTGTTAGGACACAATAAACAGAAGAAAAAGAGAAGTCTTCAGCTGACACTGGTACAATAATAAAAAGCAGCTCAGGTTCCATGACAACCATAAACTGAGATACAAATACTGCAGATACATTCAGCACATAGACTTTTCTGTGCTGTCAGTAAATGGTAAATGGCCTGCACTTATATAGGCTTTTCTACCTTAGTGGTACTCAAAGCGCTTTACAATGTTTTCTCATTCACCCATTCACACACACACACACACACACATTCATTTACAGAACTGCCATGCAAAGTGCTACCTGCCATTGGATGCAACTTCAGGTTCAATGTCTTGCCCAAGGACACTTTGAACCACCAACCTTGCAGTTAGAGGACAACCTGCTCTGCCACCTGATCTACAGCCGCCCAGGTCTACACAGTAAATATGTAGACAAAAATAAAATATGTTTGAGTTGATGTTATCTCTTACAAATGTGAGCAAAATTATTGAGAAGTTTGACCATAAATCTAATTTTCCTGGTTTGATTTTTATTGCATCATAGCATAAAATGATCATAACATGTCTGCAGGGGACTGATCAGTTTAAAGATTAGTTTGAGGGGGGAGGGGAAAGGTCTTGATTATGACTATGAATTATAAAACACTTCCTCATAAAAGAGCAATCTCTTTTTTTTTACCTGCTGACAGATGCTCAAAAAGACACAGACAATGACAGAATTCTGCACTAATGCACTGTGCTGTGGAAACCTCTTAGGAACCAAGGTCCAAAGTTCACTCTGCATCATGACCACAGCTCCAAACATGCAGCAGGTTGCATAAAATACATCCTAGAGAGTCATTCAAGGTCACAGACTACAAATAGATGTTTTACCTGCTATTATAAGTCTTCTATCATTCTTACAAATCTGCAATATGTTTGAGTCCTTGTGGGACATGAACACACCTTTGTGAAACAAATGGGGCTGTCTAAACTGCAACTCCTGCATATGTTATCCAAACTTAATCAAGTTAACGGGCTTCACAAATGAAAATAATTTGTTTTTAATTTCATAAACACACTAACAAAGGAAAGGTGGTGTTCATTCATCAAAACTAGGAAGAAATCTTCTCCCAGACTGCTGCTGCCCTCTGCTGATGATCAGAAAACTCTGCAGCCTGTAGGGGAACAAATCAAAGTCCACGCAGATGCAGATCAAACTGGCTCTGTCTGGACACCTGCCGATTTCACACACATTTAAACACAAAAACAACAACAAGTGCACACACAGTAATACAAACAAAAACCAAAACCAAAAAAATAAATGTGAATTGAAAGGTTCCAAATGTTGAAGTTTGCTGCTGAAGTGACTCAAAGCTAAATAAAAATCTTGTTTGAGAGTGGACTATTGTGATGCACTCATCACTGGACTTTATTACATATTTGCTACTCATGGTCAAAATTCTGCTGCTAGAATATGACAAACAGCAAGAAGAGAGAACAGTGTTTCCCAAATCTTAGATCTCTGCACTGGCTTCCAGTTCCATATAGAATTTAAAGCCCTACTTATTGTCTTTAGGTCTCTGAATGATCTCGACTCAAAAAGTATTTGAGATGTCTTTGCTGAGGAACCTGGAACCTGGAAAGTTTCTTCTTTGCGATGTGCAGCGACTGGTCAGTTCATGATGCCCAGAGTTCAAACCACAAGATGGCGTTTAGTCACTTTGCTGCCTGCTGCTGGCATCAGCTTCTCTTGGAACTTAGATCAGCGCCAGCTGTAGTCATTTTGAAAAGAAAACTAAAGATATTTCTTTTTCCGACTGGATCTTGATCAGTTTTATTTTTGGTGTAGACAGCCTGTACTCTTCCAGTACATGTTTTCTTTTGTTTACCTTTGATTGTCACACACACACACACACACACACACACACACGATACCCTCTGTGCATGATAAGGTGCTATATAAAAAAACTTGGTTGCTTTCTAAGTCTAAGGCATACAGTTATAGAGCTACTGTTGGAGCTGTCTCACACTCACTGTGATGTTAATGTGAAACAAGTGGGATGACATCATGTTGCCAAGAGCAGTGCATCACATTTGATATTCATTTTACCATCAAATCATGTTAACATGATTCAGTTATCTGGTTGCAATCTAAAAACAGCTGGACTGGACTAACTCCCCAAGATCCCAACATTGTCTCTGGTTCCAAATTTAGTAAGTCTAGAAAATGGATTATAAAAGATCTAGTTTGTCTTATTTGATGTAGAAAAATAATGAAATACAAAGAGTAACATAAGAATAACATTATATAATATATACAAAACAAGCTACATAAAAATGTTAATAAAAACAAAGCTTGTTAATCTTGGATCCAGAAAATTGATATTTTTATCTGATATATTTAAAAAAAAAAATGAAATAGAAGAGTAACATAAGAACACCATAAATTATTTATGCAGAATAATATAGTTAAAATAAAAAAGCTTACTCATAGGTGATGCAGAAAGTCCTTGAATTTGTTGGGTTTTTGTGTATATCTTTGAAGGATCCTAATCTCCAAAATGTGTCAGGTTAATCTCCATAATTCCTAATACTGTAGGGTTTTAACCTTAATATTTAAATTACTTAGGGTAATCTCCTAATTAATATTACCGTCATATCTTAGCTCATTTATGTATTATTTACAGATACATTTGTATTTTATATATAAATAAGGTTTGAATCCTTGATATTTAAATAATTAACATACATTTACACAATTAATAATACTGTTATAACACTTTGACGCAACGGCTGTTCTTTTCAATATATTGTATAAATAAAGGTGTCTTCATTTAGATTACTGGATATTTTGCTCACGTAACACATGATTTCTTTACATAATCGCCAAAAAAAATATTATGGGCGTACAGTAAATCTCGTACTGGTTTAAACTGGGCTGATATTAGCTTTATTTTTCCTATTCATAGGATCAGACTGTACAACAGTGCTGCACATTAATGCAGTCTAATTAAACGTGTTACCATCGTGTTTGGAAAGTGAAAAGTTACTCAGCAAAGCAGACGCTGCGTCGCACACTGATGACGTTCACCATTTCTATTTACTGAGGAAGTGCTGCTGGTTTCGTAGAAGCAATTTTTAAAAAATCAAAATCACATTTCTTCCCGTCAAACAGGTACGACAGCACTCTTTGTCGTTTGTCTACATTATTTCGACTGATATCGCGTGAAATCCGTTTACCAGCTGCTAAAATCAATGCTGTAATAGAGCCGTGGTGACCCCATGGCAGCTTAGCTTGCTGCTCCACACACTAGCTAACCAGCTAACTATCCCTGGTGCAGGGCGGCCAGGGCGACTAGCTAAACCTGCGAGCTAGTTAGCTAAGTAGCGTCAAGTGGCTAAACCTGCCTCTCTTCACTAATTTGACAAACAGGCGATATGGCTGCTTTGAAATAGCTGCAAGGGGACTAGTTGGAAGGTTATCTTCATAAAATGAAACGAGTTATTGGTGAAAGGTGCTAAACTGATGGTAACCGTGACAACACGTAGTAACGTTAATCTGCTGGAGCGGTGAGCGCTGTACAAACACGCATTCCACGTAGTGACAGTCAGTGCATGTGTTCACTGCACTGTTCAGAAAGTAAGCAGGAGGTGGTGTTTGTTTTACTGTTATCCCCTTTTCTGAATGTCATGCTAAACACTTTCTAACCTTGTCAAAAACGGTTTCTCCTAATCGACAAACTGCAGTCTGTGTGTCATCTGTTTTCTTGAGATATCAGTCAAATGGTGTGATATACAGTACTTGTGTACACAATAGTGCCACTACCACTACTACTGCTTCTACTAATGCTTGTATAGAAAGAGAATTTCTTATGGCTGCAAGGCGCTGCACAAGTAATACATCACGTTGATGCCATTACATGGACAGTACAAGTATGAGCCGTTAAATTGTTAAGTGCTGAAAAGCAGCCTTCAGCATTGAATCAAATCAACCCTGCATCATGAAGATCTACTGTAAAAAAGCATTTTCACTCACATGACAATGACCTACGATGACACAATTACATGTGCCCCTGCATTTGTCTGCATATTTGGAAACAAGACAGTAGAAACTATTAGATTATTAGACTTTTAAAATCTGAGGGTGGAAATCATGTTGTAGAAGACTAATCAAGATTGCAACCACCACTCATAAGACAAAAGAAGGCATTTATGTTTTAGTGTTTGGTATTATTATAAAGATCTGACAGTTCATTGTGATTGGTAGTTTAAGACAGTGGTTCCCAAAGTGAGAGTAGCAAGACACTAATGGGAGGTTGTCAGATGACATTTAGAAGTCCACAATTTAAAAAAAAAAAAAAAAATATATATATATATATATATATATATATATATTTATAAAACTGCTGCCCCCTGCATACTGTATCCTTAATTAGTACTGCAGTTTATATGGAGATTACCTTGAAATACTCTGCTGCCAGTCTGTATTACATTACTATGAAACAATATAATGATTCTTAGGCCGCTGTCTTCTTCTGTGTTGTCGTTATACCCATATTTGGATAAGTCAATTAGTGTGTGTACATGGCTGCATGCAATGTTTGCATGCTGCAACCAAATGTGATGATCGTGGTCATGTGTCTCTAGCACCATCGTTTTCAGGGTTGGAGGCTGAAAAGTTTGAGAACTCCTCATATAAAGGACAGAACCAAAACAGCATGCCCTTTAATTAAAAATGTGAGATACAGACAGAAATGAATTGCAGAATTTCAAAGATGAAGAATGTTAAACACTGGTGGGAAAAAAAGTACACTAGAGTGGGAGGTAAAGAGCAGATTTTTAAGGACAGTTTCACTGGAAACTGGACCATGAGGGAAGTTAAATCCAGGAGAATGTTGTCATGTGACAGGAATGATGCTGGCTTCTGTTTAAATCTGTTAGAAGGAGATGGAGGTGGCCAAATGACCCTTAATAATGTTGACGTAAAATGAATCACCTACAGAAAAACAAAGAAAATGCAATGCATTATGGCCCAGTTTGCTCTGTAGTAGGAACTTAATTTGTTACAAAAAGAATCAACCACGATTGTGTGATGCTCAAGTGGTGCTACTTCCAGCTTCTTTAAGTATAGAAGTGATAAAGTACTTTCTTGCTGGTAATGACAAGCTGAGGAAGTTTTGCAGGTCTTCATTTTTCTATAGGAGTGAGGTGATGATGATAAAAGCGTCACATGATTGACACAATAATGATTTTGTCATGTAAATATACTGTGCATGCTCACCTATTTCTTACTGTAGTGTAACTCTTTTTCCACTGCCTCTTTTTTTCTGTGTCTGCATTGCTCCTTAAGACTGGGATCTTTAATGGATTGAGTGTTGAGCCCCAGTGAGATGACTGACCAGGGCAACAACAACCAGAACATCTCCTGCAACCCCTTCGCTGCCCTCTTCAGCTCACTGGCTGATGCCAAACAGTTTGCATCAGGCCAAAAACCACAACAGCTGTCTGCTCAACCACCACGTGAGTAGAGTTATCAGATTCCCTGCAATCCTCTAATTTGAAACAGTCACTGCTTATGTGGATCTCAGAGTCAAATTGCACTTCATCACATAATTCATACACATAAATACATACTGTAAAACGGTTGCATGCAGGAATTTAGGAGCCCAACTGAGAAAATTACATGTTTTGCTGATTTTTCGAGTGAAAAGAAGTAAATACAACACCTGCAGCAAACAGACTAAATGTTGATGCTTTTTATTTTATGAACAGAAGTTACACAGAAACTGTGACATGTGCAAGAGTCAGTACTTAGTGCTGAACCCCCCCACAGCTTGCAAATGTTTTTGTAGCCAGCCAAGAGTCTTTCTCTTCTTGATTTAGGGATTTTCAGTCAGTCATCCTTGCAGATCACATCACATCCTGAGATATTTTTAGGTCGTCTTGCACACATGTATAAGGTCTTCTCACAGAATTTCAGGGATGTTCAAGACTCTGGGATTATGAGGGCCTTTCAGAAGCTTCAGCTTCTGTTTTTTAAGTAGATAATGGTGGACTTTAAGGCATATTTTGGATCATTATCCTGTTTTAGAAGCCAGCCTCATCTCATTGTCACTTTCCTGACTGGATACATGACATCTGCATTGAGAATTTGCGGCTAATAAGTGAAAACTATTCTCCCCTTGATCTTTGCAGTGATCCCTGTGTCATGAAAGCCCAACATTCCCATCCCCATTCTTAGAACACAACACTTGTCCAATACGACTACTGGCTTATCCAGAAGTTGTTTTTCGCACTTTAGACAATACGTTTTGCAAGGACATTGCAGGTAAGGTTTCCATCTGTAAAACCTGTTTGTGCATCAACACTGCACAATGGAAGGTGCATCACCTGTCCTGTGTCATGGTAACTTTTGTACTGGTCCTTCAAGGCTTTTGTTTTGTCTTTCTGCCCTGGCAGTTGTGCAGTTTTATCCAAATGTTTCCTTGGTCTTCCAGATCTTCCCTTGACTACCTTAATCCCCCTTAACTACCACTTTTTAATGACATTTCAAATATCAAGTTAAAAGTGAATTGACATCTTTTTATAACCTTTCTTTGCTTTTTAAGAAACGTTTAGCTTTGATTTAGCTCCTCAGCCACTTTCTTGAGGAGCCAATGGTTGTTAAGAGTCATGAAACATTCTGAAAAATCATCAGTTGCATTTCCTTGATAACAGTCTGTAGTCTGTCTTGTAAGTTCTGACCAGTCAGATGAGGCCTAATGAGTTAACGAAGGTCTTTACAAGCAGGAGGGTCAAAACTTTTGCACATGCCACAAGTACTTTTTGAAGATCATGAAATAAACACATTTGAAGGATTCTTTTAATCTCAGTTTTCTGCAGGAGTTGTGTTTAATTCACTTTAAAAAAAAATCAACAAAATATGTCATTTGACCAAGAGGTGCCCAAACATTTACATTCAGATATAATGTCACTGTTAAAGAAACATCAGCATTTTTTCAAAATTTCACTGTCATGCTGACGTTTAGCCTTAATGTATCCACATGTCCTCATACTTAACCGCTGTATGTGTTTTCGCAGTGGAGGACTCAGGAGAGAGCCAGTCAGAGTCGGAGAACTCTGTGTCAGACAGCGTCGATGACAATGACGACTCCGTGGCAGAGATTAGCCGCTCCTTCCGCTCCCGGCAAGAGCTGTGTGAACAGCTCAATGTCAATCACATGATCCAGCGAATTTTTCTAATCACTCTGGACAACAGTAAGTAAAAGCAGAATAATAATCAGACTGTAGCCTCCGACTTAAACAAACCTCAAGTATTAACTCAGCGTGGATAATATCCAGTACAATCTGTCACATGATTTGCGTTGATATACCCAAGTTCTCCTTAGCTCGACCTTACTCCTGTGTATAGTTTGAGGTTTATAAACTTTTGCACAGTGTAGAAAAAGGACAGAATATTATTCTTTCTGGCAGTATTTCATTTTACCACCCTTTGGCTTTAAAAAAGTACCAAGTTTCAGTTAAACTGGCAGGTTGTTTCAGATAACCTGGAGAACTTCTTCTGAAGATAGAACAAGGGGTCCAACAGATGGAACTGAACGTAGTTCTTGATTTTAGCACTGTTTGAGGTCATTGTCACAAACCAATATCTACAGTTCTGTAATATCTATTTTCTTTACCTGTTGTGGACATACATTTTGTAATAAACCTGCAGCAACCTTATAGTAACTCCAGTAGCAAAGTGATAAACTGTTTTCACGCTCTCATACCAAAGCTGACCAATTTGAGGCCTGTCTAAAAACCAGTGCGTGAGAGACTTTTGCAAAGTCACATCAGACTGTCTGTGTCAAACCGTTTATACGACCAACAAATCATTTTTTCCCTTGAGGTTTTGCTTTGATCTTAAAGGGACATTCAGCAGACAGGTGCTTGGTGATGAGACTGCACTGAGTCTGTTGTTTTGAGGCACATTTGTTGGATGCCGCTTGATGTCCTGAAAGTCAAATAAGAAGTTTCCAGTGAGTAACAAATGACTCACCATCCTTTAAGACAATATAAAGACCTCCCCCCACTGTGAAGTCTCTCTGTGAGTTGCCTGCGTTTCTCTGCCACTGAGTCTGCTGAAAGATGAGTCATGATCTTCAGGAAATGTTGGCTAAAAGCCTCTCTGTTTTCATACAGAGCCCCTTAATGAATTCCTTTTCCATCTCAGTCTTTAGTAAATACATGCAATTTATTTGATCCTCCCGTGCCTTATCTAGTCCAGTGTTTGGGTGTTCATTCATTTCTCATTCATTCATTTCTCAACTACAATTAATCCAGTGTTCACGCTTGGTTTGGTTTAACCTTCACAACTTGTTATGTGTAAAATTATTTACACTGACTTTTATTTGATGGACTTTCACCCCTAGGCGACCCCAGTCTGAGAGGAGGTAATGGGATTCCTCCTCGCTGTGTTTACTTGGAGGAGATGGCTGCAGATCTAGATGGACAGGACTGGCTGGACATGGACAACATAGAGCAGGTCAAACGTCAACAGCAACTTCATTATTGTTGCCCCATCCATCTTGTTTCTCGCCTGTCAATAAACCACTAAATGTTAGATACAATTTGTGAAGAAAGCAATCTTTAAAAAATGTCAAGGGCATTGTTTGACTAAATCAGATACAAGAACGTGACAAATTTGGAAGCTGAAAATGTGAGAATCTGCTTGAAACATTTAAGGAATCGCATGATGATTTGATTACTTTAAGGGTTAGACTGAAATGTGTATAATGTTTGTTCTCCAGGCTTTGTTTAACCGTCTGCTGCTGCTAGAGCCAGGAAACCAGCTCATCTACATGACGTCATGCAGCGCTGTCAACTTGTCTGCTGACCGTGATGCTGGAGAGAAAAGTGCCATCCCCTACCTTTTCGCTTGTTACCAGAGGGCAAAGGAAGAGGTGTGCTTTTTTTTTTTCCTGCATGATTTTAATTGTAGCTCTTTAGTGCTTCTATTTTCAGAGATTGCCAGCTGTTAATAGACTATTCTCAGTAATTGGAACATTAAAATAACCCACTCTCTTCCATAATTCAGTAACTTTTTTTTCTTATCTGTGCACCAGGTGACGAAGGTACCCGAGAAGTTGCTTTCGTTTGCTGTTCGCTGTAAGGACCTGACAGTTTCTAACACGCGAACAGTTTTGCTCACCCCAGAGATCTACATCAGCCAGAATATCTACGAACAGCTTCTGGACCTGCTGTTGGAGGCCTTTAATGGAGCACGTAAGTCATGGATTGGGCCTTGCTGTTTCCTTTCTTGTTTTCTTTTCCTCTTAATTCTCCTTTCATCTTCACTTGTTCTCAGTAAAGTGTTCTCTCTCATTTCTCCACTTACAAGTTCACTGTGTTACAGAGCCAGAGGAGGTGGTTGAATTTGTGGAGGAGGTCATTGCCGGCCTGCTCTCTGACCAAGAGGTGCGTACCTTCGAGGAGGTGATAGTCCCAGTGTTTGATATCTTCCAGGGACGCATCAAAGACTTGGACCTGTGCCAGCCTCTGCTGTACTCCTACCTAGATGTTCTCCTCTATTTCAGTCACAATAAAGATATTGCCAAGGTAAAGAGAAACACACAGACCAGATTTTAACAAATGTTATGGTAATACATCTTCCTACAGCAACAGCTAATTTCTTAACTCTGTACTAATGAAATAATACACACTAGTATACAGTAATCATATACCATTTCACAGAGCTATTAACATTCTTTTTTTTTCCTTTTCTATTTGGTCTTCCCAGGTCTTGGTGGAACACATTCAGCCCAAAGACCCAGCTAATGGTTTGCAGTACCAAAAGACCTTACTGGGGATGGTGTTGAATATCTCCTGCTTGCTGAAAACCCCCGGTGTGGTCGAGGGACATGGCTACTTTCTGAACCCCTCCCGCTCCAGCGCCCAGGAGACAAAGGTCCAGGAGGCCAACATCCACCAGGTTAGCAGATTCTCCTTTGTTTGCTCTTGCTAATTTCTGTGCCTTTTCTTTAAAAATAGGAATCGTGCACTGATCGGTCTACAAATACATCCAGTTTAGTGACCTTTATTTCCTTTGTGTTGCAGTTTATGAATCAGTTTCATGAGAAGCTGCATCAGATCTTAAAAAACTTGCTCCAGCGATCTGGTGAGACCCGTCATTTGCTGCTCTCGTGGTTGGGAAACTGTCTGCAGGCTAATGCCGGCAGAGCCAAGATCTGGGCCAATCAGATGCCAGAGATCTTCTTCCAGATGTATGCCTCAGATGCGTTTTTCTTGAACCTGGGTGCAGCTCTACTGAAGCTGTGCCAGCCTTTCTGCAGGCCACGTTCACCTAAACTGCTCACCTTTAACCCTACCTACTGCGCACTCAAAGATTTGAGCGAAGAAGAGAGGCGCAATCGGAATGTGCACGCAAGAGGTCAGTATACCCGAGAAAGGCAATAACAGTGTCAGTAACCTTTTATTTTTAGGATTTTAAACCCAAATTTTGTCACCAACTTTTGTGCACCTGTATTAATGCAGCAGCTCTGGTCCATTTCTTGCTTTAACAACTGGATTCGTAGTAGTTTGTAAAGCCCTTTTAAGTATTTAGAATTCAACAAAAGTATCTATGTGATCATTTCTGTATTATACCAGGTCTCGACAAGGAAACCTGCCTGATCCCTATGCCCCCCCAGCAGCCAGTGGAGTCTGCACAGTCCTACAGCTTGCTGACTGAAAACCTCATCCTCACACAACTCACACTGCATCTCGGCTTCCACAGGTACTCACAATATAACAGCAAAATCTTTGTAAGGAAGTTAAAGAGAGTTTAACCCTCTGAACCCTAAATCATGCCAGATTTTTTAACTTTCTGACAGTCCTTGAATTCGTCATGTGTAACTTTCAGGTTTTAATATATTAAATAATTCTGTGCAACTCAGCCCAACTGAGAAGCCATTAGTGAGTCAGCTACACGTGACAGTCTTGTGACAAAAATCTAGGAACTTTTCAGCAGAACTGGGCTGAACTGCAGGCTGTTTTTACACTGAGCAAATAGAAGACAATTAGGGAAACAAATCAAAAACGTAAATAAAGTCTAGTGTATCGTGCCACCATTTTTGCCAGTATTGGTAATACCTTTCGACACTTGGGAAAATGCTAAACATGTAAAATCAATAAGATAAGAAATTACACTTTTTACGATCAGTGCCATGATAAGTTTACTGCACTGCATTAAAATGCATTTTGACTTCTCTCTACTTCTAGCCATGCTTGTGCTGTTTCCATAGAGGTGCAGGACTTGGTGTTGCAGTGAAAAATGACCTCATCATGATTAAAACACACAGGAGCAAAAATACCCAAAAACTGCTTGGGGTTCAGAGTATTAAAACTTCGCTCAGCTAAAACCTTCACAGTGCAACAGATCTCTTCGCGTCACAGTGCACTATATGTTCTCCCATATATCAGCATTAACACAGTTTATCTTGCTCTGTTTGTGTCCATGCACCTGTGCGCATGCATGGTGTGTTTGTGTGTGCGCCTGTGTGCGCCTGTGTGTGTGTGTGCAGACTCCATGAGCAGATGGTGAAGATGAACCAGTCTCTCCACCGGCTCCAGGTGACGTGGCAGGAGGCCCAGCGAACAGGCAACCCAATGTCGGAGCAGCTCCTGGAGCAGTTTGAGCGCCTGATGATTGTTTATCTGTCAACCAAAGCTGCCACTACGCAGCCTGCCATGCTGCAATGCTGCCTTAACCTCCAAGCTTCCACTGCTGCTCTGCTGGTTCAGCTTGGGATGGGAAACCAGGGGACTGAGCATGTAGCACTCAGTTTTCCACTGCCCTCCCTGCAGAATCCTATGCTCTGCTATGTGCCAGGTAGGTCAGATCTTCCACTACACTAAAAATACAGTGGAGCAAAAAAACTCTGCTTTATCTTGGATTGTCATACTGACCCAAAAGGTTCAGGGAAGGCAGAACTCTAATTTCTCACAATTTCCTCAGGGCAGATTTGGGTCAGGATTATTAATATTTTGTCTTTTTTATCTGCTACAGTTGAAGATGTGAACACTGTGTTCATAATAACTGACTCAAACATAAATTTGATGGAACTGGTTTTTGCACCTTGCCAGCATGCAGCTAATGATATTATAGATCATTTAGTTGGCTTATTTCGCGTCATACTTCACTTTTTGATACGATGTGAGTTTATAAAACACTGAAGGTTTCAGTCTTAGAGCAAAAGAAACACTTTTGGACCAAACTGTGGGTTCAGCCCATTCAAAAAAATAATTAAAATGGCCGCAGAATAGATTAGATTCATTTATGAATACTAAACACTCCTTAACATGAAAGTCATGACTAAACTCTGCCTTTTGTTTATCAGAGTTTTTTGCAGAAAACTTGGGAGATTTTTTCATCTTCCTGCGTCGGTTTGCAGACGATGTCTTGGAGACTTCTGCTGAAAGTCTGGAGCAGATTCTTAACTTCATTACTGTCTTCATGGGTAACGTAGAGAGGTACATGACTTCACCTGCCATGGTCTGTGATGTTTGTACAGATGAAAGGAAAAATGGTTCAAGCTAAATTTTTTAAACGGTCCTTTCCTGCATGCACAACAGGATGAAAAACCCTCATTTAAGAGCGAAGCTTGCAGAGGTCTTGGAGGCAGTGATGCCCCACATGGAGCCAGTGGCTTCTGGTGCTGCTCAGCCAATCGTGTTCCAGAGAGAGAGAGTCTTCTGCACATACAGACATGCACCTCAGCTGGCCGAGGCCCTCATCACTGTGTTTGTTGATATTGAATTCACAGGTAAAGCAGCTGTAGTACTCACAAGTTTTGACTTACTAGTGGTGGTTGTAGATGGAGCTTTTGTTTTTTAACAGCACTGCTGAGTTTGAATAAAAGCATATTTGTACCCATCAGTTGATTAAAGACCATAAATGTTTAAACATTCTGTAACATTCACAATCAGAACAGAAATGGTGACTCTTGGGATTGTTTGGGGTGCTTTTTCAATCAGGTGAACTGTGAAGATTGTGCTTGCTGACCGTGTGCATTTTGCACAACAAGATAAGGAGAGAAGCAAGTAGAGGGAAGCACTGAAGCATGTCTGATTTTATTTAGATTTCCTCTGTTTTTTTTCCCCAGGTGATCCTCATCAGTTTGAGCAGAAATTCAACTACAGGAGACCTATGTATCCAATTCTTAAGTACATGTGGGACAAAGAAAACTACAGAGAGAGCATCAAGGTAATTAGAAGAGAATGTTTTGGTCAGCATTCATCCAAATATACTGTTTCTTCAGAGCAGATAATGGTTGCACTTCTTGAGCTTTACAACAGCTCCCCGGTTCCCCTTCTGTGTGTATTTGATGTGTTCTCTGTGTGGTTGCCAATCATGTAGCTCGCTATCCCTGTTCTCACCTAAAAAGTCACTCACCACTGCAGGTATATTAGTAAGTCCAAACTTGTGTGTCCAGACCACCAAGTGTACAACTGAACTGCAGACGTTTCTATGTTTCCACATATGAGTGGAGTTATAAAAGAAATATAAAAAGGTTAAAAGAAGCAGAAGAAGTTGTAAAGTGTGTCCTCATAGCCCTGGGATGACCTACTAAATTCTTTCAATTCATTTTACAAATGCTAGTATACACTTGAAGCCCTTGTAGGCATAAAATAGTTAACGGTAATGAAGGAATGAATGGGGAGGGAAAATACAAGATATGATTCACTACCAGGAGGTTATATCTCAAGATGCATTACTTGCCAGAATTATCCTGATGTTTTTAAAATTCCTTTTTAAAATTTTGATTGACTTGTTTCAGCATTTAGCAACCTATGCATCTGAGAACCTGGAGGCCATGAACCCCCCTCTGTTCCTCAGGTTCCTCAACTTATTGATGAACGATGCCATCTTCCTACTGGATGAGGCTATTCAGGTGAGTCTATGATGCATTTTCAGTTTGCAGCCTTCAGTTATTACAAAACATATTTATTGATTCCGGCACACAATCTTTTCCATCATATTAATACGTGTGGCATAAGCTAATAGGCTTTCCATTTGTTTGTGAGTTTTGTCAGGTTGTTGTGATGTTCCCTAATCATTATTTGATGATAAAATCTAATTTTACTTTAGCAAAAATCCCCAAATACTGCAAAGACTAAAGGAAGCCTTCCACGGATTTTTTGTAATTTTACACAAATGTGTTTTCCAAAAATATAACTGTTTGTAAATTCTTACTAATAGCTTATTTATTGTTCCTGAAGACATTTTACTTGACTGAGACGTTTCCTGAGTTAAACAAAAGTAATACCACGTCTTTTTTTTTTTTTTGTCATAGTACCTGAGTAAAATCAAGGTTCTGCAGCTGGAGCGGGATCGAGGGGAGTGGGAAGGCCTGGCCCCTGATGCCCGAAGAGAGAAGGAGTCGAGCCTGCAGATGTTTGGACAGCTGGGACGCTTCCACAACATCATGTCCAATGAGACCATCGGCACGCTGGCCTTCCTCACCTCAGGTCAGGCGGAATAGATAGTTACATGTGAGCTTCTATAGTACATCGATGAATCCTTTTCAGTGTTGTCTTAAACCACTTTCTTTCACCACTTTGCTCTCAGAAATCAAGGGCATCTTTGTGCAGCCTTTCCTAGCCGAGAGGATCATCTCCATGCTCAACTACTTCCTGCAGCACCTGGTGGGTCCTAAGATGGGAGCTCTTAAAGTCAAGGACTTCAGCGAGTTCGACTTCAAGCCCCAGCAGCTTGTTTCTGACATCTGCACGATCTACCTAAACCTGGGGTATGTTGGGAATATTCTTCTTTTACAAACCGAATAGATATTGCAATTGCAAATAATAGAAAATATTCTTTGAAAGAAGCATTTCACAGTCTTTGTTTATATTTTCATCTTTGTAATTGTTTAGTCTCCTCTAATTAGTACCTTATACTCTTGAGAAGAGATTCAGTGGCACATTGCTGAGTACAGTTTTTAAAAAATGTTTGTTTTTATCTTTGGCAGTGATGAGGAGAATTTCTGTGCTACAGTCCCAAAGGATGGACGATCGTATTCTCCTACACTCTTCTCCCAGACACTTAGAGTACTAAAGAAGATCAACAAGCCTGGGGACATGATTGTGGCTTTTGGACTCCTTGCTGATAAAATAAAGGTATCAATTGACTTGGAGTGGTTTGGCAGAACAAACACTAGAATCCCTCTTCAGCTTCTACAAATCCTCTTTTTTATGAATTTATTCACTGATGAATACTGAAAGAGATGCTCTAAAAGTTTGTTGTCATTGTGCCTCTATTTAGTCTCATGCAGACAGGCAGCAGCAGGAAGAGGAAACGTATGCAGATGCTCCAGATGAATTCTTGGATCCCATCATGTCCACTCTGATGCTAGATCCTGTCCTTCTACCTTCTTCCAATGTAACAGTAGACCGCTCAACTATAGCAAGGCATCTCCTCAGGTTAGTTACTTCTTATAAGCCAGAAATGTGGTCATATATTGTGCTTCCATTCAGGAAATAAATTATATTATCTGTGTCTGGACTTGTTGTCAATAGCATGTGTGCATATATGGAGTTTGTAGTATTCAAAGGGTAACCATTTATTAACTGCCTTCTCCTTGCAGTGACCAGACGGATCCTTTCAACCGCAGTCCTCTAACCATGGACCAGATTAGGCCCAACGAGGAACTCAAACAGCAAATCTTACAGTGGCTGGATAAGCATAAGCAGGAGGGGCTGCAGCTGGGACCCAGTGGCTAGCCCTGATCTCTCACTGTGACAAACAATGACTCCTCTCGCATCGTTGTTTTCTTTCCCAGCCCACACGCTCCTCTGCTTCATGGCTGATCCATGGTGTGCTTACCTCTGTGGATTTGTTCTGACTCCGCCGGTCCGACTGACATTGCATTCGCCTTTTCGTGCAGCCTTCATGCTTAATGGAACATCTCTGTGACAACAGATGAGGCAAACTATAGCCCACCTGCAGGTGACGACTTCAAAACCCATACAGTAGCTGTTATACTCCCATGATGCCCTATTGTAAACATTACTAGGGCGATGCAGCCTCTGTTTCCATAATAAATAGTTATTACAGTCAGAACTGTGGCCAGAAATGTCAGTTCAGCAGCACTTGAATGTACTGTATGAACTCCTGACTGACCATCTGGCCCTAACCAGATTTTATACTGCAAGGTAAGTATTTTTGAAACTCACAAGTCAGACCATTGATGGAGTTGTTTATAATTTACCCTGGATTTCACCTCCATAAAGAATACATCTAATAATCGTACACTGCCTTTTAAAGTCCTTTAACACCCTAAATGTTTGCACTCTTGGTTCAATCTCAACCAGCATGCTCATTGTACATATAATTAGAAATTAAAAGTAAGGCCTCGGAAAAACTGAAATTAATTGTGTGTGACTTTTATTTTATTGAAAGTAATCTAAATTTACTTTGAGGTTTTTAAAATCTTGTTCACTGAAATAAGATACCTGCAGCACAAAACCGTACTGTGTATTTGTTTTACAGTTGTCTGTATTCTAAAATACCAAGATAAGAGCCGTGAGAGCCTTGAGCACCTGCCTTTAATGAAGCCCCAATTATCTTGTTAAGATCTGAGACCTTGCTAATTAAGGTTGTGGGACAAAAGGATTTTAAACTGTGTTTCATTTATTAGACAATAATTACACTAATTTAAACCACATTTTAGGCCATTAATTAGTAAAATTGCTCAACTGCTGAGAGCAGCATTGACAGACACTTTGTTATGGCAATACAGTGTGGAAACGTGGGAGCCGTTTACAGCTGTTACAAATGAATAATAATAAACAGTAGTGTGACAGCTCCATGTCTAAAAAGCAGACGAGATAATAGTGCAGTATGCTGCTCACAATTTGGTACAATTTTGTTGTCTCAGATTTTAGGAAAATTTCCTTCAGAGCTGCAGAAAACAGAACACAGCAGATTCTCATGCTGATGAGCAAACTGGTCTTTTTGTGTGAGATCTGTGGAATGCCCCTTTGAGACACTATCAGTGATAGTGGGCCCCAAATGACTGGACCCGACACAAAAAGGCGAAGGAGATAGTGTCAAAACATAACTCACTTTTGCCTGTGGCTTTCAGTAGAAAAAACAACAAAAAGTAAATACGACAGTAACACCAATTGCCAAAAGCCACTTGTGATCTGGTCAACTGTTAGGGGAAAAAGAAAACATAATCTGTTCAGGAAATGTCATATTTCTCCTCAACTGTTTCCTTAAATAAGCAATGCAGTTAGTCAACTTGTTATATCTACAATGCCTAGTATAAATAGAAAGAAGCAGCAAAGGGGGTTTAAATTGGGATACATTTCTCAGTTCATTTATATCTACTTCGTGTTTGATCTTGTTTTAAGGTCCTTACAGTGGCCACATTTCTTGAGATTAAGCCCTGAAAATGCAAAAATATAGGGTTCAGTCATGTTTAACTGGCAGTGTACATACAACAGTCATCGTCACCCTTTAAATTAACTGTCATCAGATCATAAATTACTTGTTTTGATCTCGCATTTTGAACAGAATTTTTAGTTGTGTGCAAGCGTAGTTTATGAACGTGTGGGCAAACAGTTGATCAATAGAATCGGTGCCTAAAACCAAGAGCCTTGCAGTAAGCGTCAGCGAATGAGGATCCGACTTGTTTCATATTCTTCACAGACATGATTATGAGTTTGTTTCTTTGAGAGATATTTGAAGCTGTGCAGTGGAATACAAAAGAAGACTGGAGGCAGAAAACGTGTTGTTGAGTAGCGTTTTTGAGTTAAAGGGGTTTTAATTCAAAATCAAGTGTGCTTGTATAAAATGGTAAAACGTGAGAGGAAGATGATGTATTTGTTGGCATGCTCTCATACTGTGTTGAACATCTACCACCTGAATGATTACATGGTTTAAATTATAATGCAATATTTTTTGTTTTAATTGTGATTATAAAATGTTTATTTTGGATGTACAGTATGATTAAGAAATAAAACTAATGTGCATTATATAAGACAGTGTTATGTTCTCTTTCATAAACATGACAATCCATTGCAGTATAATGATAAAATTAATGTTTTTTTTGTTAGTAAAATGTTTAGATTTTGTACATTTTTGGTCGGTGTCACAATATTTAAAACATAACGGTGATGAACACTGGTTCGAGGGGCCCCCACAGAGTCTCTGAATTTAAAGCAGGAAATTGTTCATGTTTTTAAAGTGCCTGGAGGGGATCTTTAAATATAAATGCAGATAATTTACCAGTGTCTGGTATTTGTGAAGCTCCGTGTTGATTTAGAACAAGGCTGAGGTAAATCCTGTGTCTTGAATAAGATATTTTACTCTTTTTATAATCATTAGGCTTCTTAACTTGGAAAATGTGTTTCCATGTCACTTCCCAACAACTTGTACAGTTGTGATGTCTACATGTTAGACAATCTCAGCAGGTGTATGTGAAATTCTTTACCACCAGAGCCTCCCATAAACTGTATGTACTTGCAATTTTCATAGCTTAAACAGATTCAGGATCTCATCTTCTGGTTATACCTTGCACACCTAATTAACTTTTTGAACGATAAGTTGTTTTGGTTAAGGAGTATTGTGAAGCACTGTCAGGTTATAGGAACATATTGTTTTTTTTAACTGTGTGGTGTTCCTTCCACCGATGTGTCAATGTACCTGTCAGCTTTGGTTGGTGGTTTCAGAAAGTCGAATCGCCAATCGACAGCTGCTGACTAGTCAGTTTAAGAAGCCTTTCCTTCAACTCTCCCTCAATTCCCTCAGCCAGCAGACTCTGCAGGGGCAGTCTCTTCACTGAACTTTATTTGCTCATTCTAAATAATTGACTTCATGAATGAAAAAACAGGGTTTCTCCAACTTTGTTTCCTCCTTCATGTTTCCACTCCCTGATCCAGCGGCATAAAATAGGGGCACTCATCTGCAATGGAGTTTTTGCTGGTAAGTAGCCTGTCTCTCCCTTTTTTTTGTTTTTATGCACATGGGAACAAGTTAAGTTTGAATTTAAGGGAAACCGTAGTCAGTTAGGTTTGGAGTAAACAAGCTGAATTTATTTCTCAGTTCTTCCATCAGCTCACTACTTTATTTTGCCCGTTTTGTTTTCAGTTAACCTTGGAAATATCTTGTCGAAGTGTGCCTGGGCTAAACCCTGGACCCCAAGTTGGTCTCAGTGGCAGCTGAGCACCTGCTGTGTAGAAAAAACCGTAGAGCACTTGGAGGACCATTAAGGTTGAAAAGAGCTACATAAGTGCAGACCGTTTCCACTCTGTCAGGAAATGAGTTGTTTGGTTTGGGTTTAAGAACAAAAAATATTCTCAACAGATGCACTGGGTGTAATTTGAAATTTGTGTGTGAGCTGATACTATATTTGCACTCATGCATAAACACTCTAAATATGTTGTGCAAAATATTAATAACTAGTGAAATAACTTGTTTCAGTAGAACAAATTGGGAGGCTACCATGATGACATCAGCCTGCCTCTAACAACTGTAAACACCTGCAAAAAAAACTGCCAAATTTTAAACTTCACTCTCTGTTTTTTTTTTTTTTTTTTTTAAATAGATTTGTTGGGCTTTTGTCTTCATTTTAAAGCAGTAGAGATAGACAAAGGGGGGAGAAGTATGGAAAAGAGACCTGCAGCAAAGGGTCATGAACGGGAGTCGAACCCACGACCACTGCACCGACAAACTATAGCCCCTGTTTATGGGTCGCCCACTCAACAGTAAGCTATAGGTGCGCCCAACTCTAATGTTTTTAAATGTTTTAATGTTGAAATGATTTAGCAAACATTAAGTCTTTCTGTTCATAATTCTCTGTTAAGGTCATGTAGTGATAAACACAACAATGTGTATGCATCTTCCCAGAACAAGGACAAGGAGTTTGCAATCACACAAATTCAGTGCAGTTTATGCAAGAGTGCATAAACTATGAAGTCTGTCTGAAGCCTAGAAAGCAATCAATGTTAATCTTTTAGAAGATTTGGGAGCTGGACACCCTTTCCACAGTTTTCCTGCTTTTATTTAAGAATAAAGTGGGTGCAATGTCAAGTGGTTGCAGCATGGTTGCAGTAGTTATCACTGTTGCTTCACAGCAAGAAATTTCTGGGATCAAGCCTTTCTGGGCCCTTTTATGTTCTGCCTGTGTCTGTGCAGGTTTTCTCCAGGTGCTTAGGCTTCCTCCCACAGTCCAAAGACATGCATGGTAGGTTAATTGGCTATTCTTAATTTATAGCAGGTGTAAGTGTAGATGTTTGTTTGCCTCTGTGTTGGCCCTAAGCAGGACTGACAACCCTCTATCGATTACAATGTGTATAGCTAATGGATGGAATATTTATGTATTTCCCATCACAACATGGAGCACTGAACAATATTTCTTATCAATATTATCACTTATTTTTTCCATCATGTAAAGCCATTTTGATCTGATTTTACAAGCAGCTATGTATGTTTCTTTTATGTTTTATGTAATTTAGCTTAGAACCTTTTAAGTATTGTTTTAGATCCTGCACATAACGCAGAACATTTAGCTGTATTTATTACTTATATATGTACCACAAAGACAATTTGCTCACTCACTTCTTTAATCTTTCTTGTTTTGTTTTGTTTTTTTTTACATATCATAATTTCTGATTCTTTTATGATAACTGCTTTAATGCTACATATAATCTGTAGTGCTATAGTTCTATTAGTGTCTTTTACTAGTTTCTGGAGGAATGCAATTTCTCTCCCCTATAGTATTTGGGTATTCTGACGTTCACACATATTGCAGATAAACTTTTTTAAAAAATGGCAATTAAATATTTTATAAATAACATATAAATCCAGGACTAGGCCTATTACACACAGTCTTAATGTACTATTGCACTATATACATCGAGTATAGAGTTGGGTTGACAATAAAGTTGACTTGAGACAATCCTATTGATGGAGGCTGGTGTTGTGCGAGTGTTATAGATAACAATATACCCATCAAGAGTAAAATGCCAGGTGAAGAAGAATTCAAAAGCCTCTATGGATCAGGATGGAGCACCAGCTGCACTGCCTGATCATACAGCTGGAGCTCCATCCTGAATCCCACCTGGGAGAAGAACCTGCAGGTGAGCACCTGGTGGCATTATGATGCTAAGCTTTTCATGGAGCATTTTTAAGACATTTTTTCTAGTAAATCTTGGCTAGCATGAGTGATGTTGTTGGAAAGAATTAATTGTTACTCTCTGTCTTTAGACTTAGATGCAGGTAATTATTACCCTGCTTATTTTAAGTCCTGGTATATCTTGTGTTATCTTTGGGTTTGGCTGCAACTCATAAAAAGCTTCTCACTATCTCCTGCTGAAGAAACCGCATTGCAAGCAGTCATTCTTTTTCATTCATGATTCAAAAGCGAAGCTCCTTTCCCGGGCAAAGCCCCTGAACCTGATTTGGATTCAGCCATGCAGAGCCTGAATAGGGCCGCTGAGAAAATGCATTGTCGGGGTTTCTTCAGTTCCGCCCCGCAACATGGATACCGATGTGTCGGCCAGTGAGAGCGGAGCGCTGTGGTAGAGGTTGTTTATGTGGAGTGCTGGGTTAGGGTTCCGCCCACCGAGGTATCTCTGATCGCAGGGCAGACAGGCAGAGAGTGTAAAATGGCGCACAGCTGTCGGTGGCGGTTCCCCGCTCGGCCCGGAGGGAGCAGCAACTCCGGTACCGGGAGGAGAGCGGGCCGAATCAGGGTTACTGCCTCTTTGCGGAGTGTCTCGGGAGCCCACCCTAACGCAGCTGGGCTCGGACCCGGGTTTGATGCTGCACTACAGGTCTCCTCGGTTATCGAGAGCAACCTGCAGAAATTTCGGGATGTTTTGGGGGAATCGAGCGACTCGAGCAGCGCGGAGGTAAGCACAGGACACCCCGGGAGCATCGGTCCAGACAGCTGCGGGGCTCGGCTCACTTGGAGGAGCGTTTGTTGCGCTAGAGATGAGGAGCTAACGGTTGCTGAGACCATCTTCTCCTCTTCCTAACGTGAAGTGTGTCTGTGAGCAAACTTGTCATTGCCAGGATGCTCAGTTAACTTTGAGTTGCTTGTGTGGCCTTAAACTCTCCAGTAACGTGTTGTAACGTTAACTTTAGTTAGAAGCGACACAAACGCCAAATGGTATTCAGATTTATGGTCCCAACGGTTCTGCTGGAAAGAAAGTTTTGTGCTCCTCAGTGGAGTGTGAGGACAGGCTACATCCACACAGTTTGGATGAACTGGTGCTAACGTTAGTCTGCTAGCCCGACAACAGTAGAGAAATCCTGGTTTTATATCGTTATTACAACACACAGTACAGTTAACAGACAGCACAGATACTAGCACACTTGGTGACTGATGGACACCGTAACTAAGCCGTTACGACTGATTTACTAGTTAGCATTAGCTTGATATGAAGCCTCCAAGGCTGCATATGTTGCCTTCATATTCATACACATCAACACAGTAAAAGTTATCTTCCCACATTCATGTTCATGTTAATTCCCTACAGCGAACTAGTATTTAAACGGCCCTTTTATAATACTGTCGTTTCCTTGTGGTCTAACAGCACCGGACCTTCAAGATAGCGTGTAACGTGTTTGAAAACAAGACATGTCAACTTGAAGGAGGCGAGAGTACACAATTGTGGTTTGTAACGAGCTAACGTGAACTTAGCGTCTGTCTGCAACGTCTGAGCGAACGGGCTGTCCATTATTCACTTTACCTGCTTCAGATTTCTATTAGATAATCTGTGTCTGCTAAATAGCTTAGTATTTACACCATGGGCTCAAGGGCTGAGTGTTTGCACTGAGGTGTCAACCTTCCAGCGAGGCTTGGCCAACATAGCTGCTTGGTTAGCTCGCAGGCTAGCTGTCTACATCTCTGAGCTAGAACTACACCATTATTCTCCTGTCGTAAGCGACCTCAAAGTTGCAGTTTTGCTCGGGAGGTTGCTGTGTTTACCTCCGGTCAGCATATTGCTACGCAGCGGGGTTAAAGCATCGGGGCTAAAGTTGGCGGAGCTCATACACTAAACTAAATCATCTCCATTGCTGTTTAGTGTTAAGCTAGGACTGCTACCATGCTACGCACTACGCCACGCTAGCCATCGGGGCTATTGCTGATGCATAGGAAAATGGGAGGTGGACATGTTTTCCCCTTCTCTACAGTCAGTACGTAGCTAGTACCAAAATAATATCGGTTTTATAATGCTTGGTAGTGACGTCTAGTACACAGCCACATACTTAAAACCCCCTTGTTCAGCGCAGAAGTGCTAATACGAGTATATCGATAGGGTTTGGCGTCTCAATTGGCTATGTTTTATCAGAGAAATAAGACTTGCGAGTGACAGTGCGCATGCAGGGCTGGCTACAATAACGAGCCCCTTCTTGACGGACCGTGTGATGTGGGGGTGTGTTCGCCTTAGCGAACTACCATCTTCCTTCTTCATGATGAGCAGCATGCGTTCATTGCAGTGGGAGTACACTGTGTGGGGATGTTTACCACCAGCTCCACTGCTCCTAGTCTGAGCACAGACGGAATACTTATTTAGCTAAAGCACAGCAGCATTTGCATACATACAAGTCAGGCCTTTGGCTATGTTTTTTTTATTTATTTATTCTGAACTTGTCGAAAATACGCGTTGCTTTTACACTTATCTTGAA
Source organism: Stegastes partitus (assembly GCF_000690725.1). Classification (NCBI taxonomy): domain Eukaryota; kingdom Metazoa; phylum Chordata; class Actinopteri; family Pomacentridae; genus Stegastes; species Stegastes partitus. The sequence continues at coordinate 724,806 of NW_007577800.1, read as the reverse complement.
CCGTATTTTGGAGATTATAATGCCCCTTTACTATGATGTAGCAGCAAGGCTCTGCAGGGTATCGGGAAACATTTCCTTATGTGTTAACGCATTTGAAATAGTCTCATCATATTCTAGAGAAACATTTGATCCGAAATAGCATCTCTGTGAGCACATTGCTTGTGAAGGAACAAGGAGTTCCTCTGAGCTGTTGAGTAAGAGTATTACTATTTTTGATGCATGGACCATTAAATCCTCATGGAACTTGAATTATAAGGAAACTGCAGATACAGCATGTTGAATTAATTGATTTTGAATTGCATTTGTACCAAATCTACGTTTTATGTTTTAGGAAAATTTTACTCACTAATTTTGTTTACAAGTGGCTTTTTAAGCTTTTTGAAGCACTGATAATGTTTGGTGGTCTGACACTGTTTATGTAAGTGTACAGCCAGACTGGACTATAACATCTCAGTACAACTTGAATTATTTGAAGAAGATGCACACTGCCTAGTGATTTTCTTGTGTGTAATGTACATTTGTGATTTGTATTACAACTTTATGATATTATTGTGAAACAAACGACTGTTTTAGTAATTAGGAATCCCTCCCTTCCCTGCTCCAGCGAATTAGGCTATAGCAGTGTTTGGGATGTGTGAAGACAGAATGGACCATTAAATCCCCATGGAACCTGAAGCCTATGGAAGTTGCGGACACAGCATGGTGATTTCATTGAGAAGCAGTGTAGTGCTTGTCTCGCCAGACCGGGGCAGGATTGTTCAGGCTCACTGCAGCCTGCTGAGCTCACAGGGCGACCCTGAACAGAGCGCCAGCCGGACACTCGGCCGCCCCTCCTTCCTCCATCCAGGCAGAAAAACCCAAATCCACTTCAGACACACACAACCCTGTCTGAGAGGCAGAGCAACTTTTCTTCTGACAGCTGCCACTTTGGAATGGATTACTAAGCCTATTGGGATGGCTCAAAAGGGTGCTTGTTGGCTGTTGCTGTCCAAATGAAGGCATTTATTAGCTTTTGTATGCATGTGTGGAATTCATTTTCTTGATCTGGCCAAATTGTTGTTGCTAGTTTTGGGGCTGAGTACTATCTATATTAGCTTTTTGGTAAATCTCTGACCTTAAAACCTTAATAGCCTCCACCCCAATCAGACTTTGCATCATTTTCCCCTTTTTGTTCCTGGACCATTATATCTGGCCTTCTGCTGCATCCATTCTACTCTCATATTATTACCAGTGTTTAATCATTCATAGAAAAATGCAGCTGAATAGATGTATCAACCTAAATGTCTCTTTGCCTCACTGGTTTGAGAGAAATAGTGTGTTTGAGTGGAAGGGGCTTCAGTCCAGCAGGTGTTTGGCCTATTTAAATGGAAGACCCCCATATCCTCCCCCCCCCACACACACACCCCCTTACCCATCCCCGAGACAGCGTGTGGATTGGAGCAGGAAGCTTTGTGTCTGCTTTTATTCTAGCTCTCACAAAGTGCGGGCGGCTGAAAGAGTGCAGGCAGGGATATCAAAGGGTGCAGGGCGACCCCCCTCTTCCCAACGGGACAACGCTGGGTGGAGAATTAGTCACAGACCCTCCCATCCATGGCTTTATTCTACTACAGCAGGCGGGCAAGGAGCTTTCACCTCTGCTTTAGGAGTTGCCTGACTGGGAGAAAGGCGGCAATTGTGTCGTCTTTCTTACTCTTTGTGTGTGTGTTCCTGTGTGTGTGTGTGTGTGTGTGTGTGTGTGATGGTAGGGGCATGAGTGTCCCCCAGACTTTATGTCCCTCATTGCAATCAGGAGTAGGCGTGTCTTCTTTGTCTTTATTTTGATTAAAACTTCAATTCACGCTGCCTGCTCTGGTGGGAAGGAGGGGATGTGTGTGTGTGTGTGGGTGCGTGCCAGCCTGTGTGAGTTTTACTGTGTATGTGTGTGTGTGTGAGAGAGAGAGAGAGTGCAAGAGACAACATGCACACGCGCCAATCAGTCTGTTTGCCTTTGTCCACTGACTGTCTTCGTCTCCTTACGTGTGAGATGTAGGAAGAGGAGGTATCCCACCCTGAAAAGTGTTTGTTTTGGTCTGCATGCTGTCGAGCAAATGTGAAACAGTTGCACTTAGTGTTTGGACACTTGAAAATACAAATGTCCACCTTTTGCTTAGGGCAGACGGGGGTCACAAAGCAGCACGGCTATATAACTCACTTCTGTGGCCCTTTTTGAACAGATGTGTCATCAGAGCGGCGTATAGGAGTGTGAGCTCATCACCAATTTACATTCCAGGAAGGGATGAGGCATAGTCTCTGTACAGTAAATCCAAGCGGAAAGCTTCCTGGAATGTGTCAAGAAAATGTTTTTTTCAGACTAGTAAGGAAGAATGATTTCCTCTGAGTTGTTCTCTAACATCAAACTGACCAACTGAAAACTTATACATCTGTTTGACATCCCTCCCTTACTCCTTTTACTCTTCATTTGTAAGTTTGAACTCTGCTTATTTGTTTTGTAGTACTTGGGAATTAAACAGTCTATGTGTTGCTGCAGTTGTGTGGTCCTTTAGGCACTAATACTCACATTTGTTAGCAAGGTGTGCTCGTGAAGTTGATGAAATTTACACACTTAAGGTTTTGGTAGTAATTGTAGTGGGGTAATATGGATGGGGTAAGGGTAGCTGTGGTAGCTCCCTTGGATGCAATCTCGCCACATAACAGCTGTGTCTGGGATGTTCTACCAGCTTAAACTGTTTGGCACATTATCACTTTTCTGGTTAATGTTTTTTTTTTTTTGTCTGATGTAAAGGTCCACTGTGTAGGATTTAGGTGACTCTATTGACAGAAGTGAAATTAAAATTCAGAAATAGTTATTTTCACCACCTTGCACCAGCTTGTTTTTATATTTGCCCGGAAACAACAAACCAAACACTGCCTCAATAGAAGGCCTTTGTTTTTTTTTTTTTAGATGGGATGATGCGAGGAGTATTCAGTTGGTTGCACTCTGCAATCTCACTGCTTGAAGCGACTGAATTCTACACGCTGAATCTTGAAGAAAAAAAATTAGTAACTTCAAGGCAAAAAGCACAAACAATGCTTTGTTATCCACTTTCTTCCCCAGTCAATGGCAAGTTTGATCTTTTTTTTTCTCCACATGGTTTATTTGCACTCTCCCATCAAAGATTTTGTCATATACATGATTGTCAAATCAGTGCAAAAGCAATCATTGTTTTATCTGAAACGGTGTGATTCAACATAATCTTTTTTTTTCTTTTTTAAAATTCACAATAATACAATACCACTTGTAGCACAGAGCTGTTGGCTCAGCTTACGTGCAGCCTGTGAAAAGCAATGCCTTGAGGTCCCATTATTTTTTTTTTATACAAATCGAGTGGAACATACAGAAGCAGCAGTAACATCAGTAATAAACTATGATGAAACTGTGACTGAAGAATTCAGCGATTGCATCAGTAGTGGTTAGTTTTTCAAATAAGATCTTGATGTGCTTGCTACAAAATGTGGCAATGAATTTATCAGTGCTGTGCATTGTGAGTGTTCTCTAGACCATACAATGTTTGAATTATTTTATCTCTTTATTACAGTTCAGGTTTATTCAACAACACTGACCAACCACGCTGTTTGAAAACATCGGCAGGCTTTCACTGTGAAACCACCATATTGATGGTGTCAGTGAGATTAGCTAATGAGACCAAAAGTTTAAATTATGTGAATATATTCTTGTTTCGGTTTGTTAGGAAGATGGTTCGAAACACTGTTGTGATGACATACATTTATCTCTACTCTAAAACAACACAATAAATGGCTAGATGATTAATTTAGTGACTGGCTCTGGTTAAGGTTTGATATCTTGGCTTAATGGTAATGCAGTTGTACACTTCAGTTGGATTTGGGGAAAAAAGACATAATAAATTAGAACTTGAATACTTAAGTCTTGATCACACAGTTAGGCAACTAAAATCAGTTTGCAAAGATTACAAGGACACTGTGGTCATGCTTCAATTTTGTAAAGGCTAGCACTGGCTTCTAGTTTGAGGTGGGAAATGAACCCATCAAATGTCCAGCCATGTGCCCCCTGACCTCTCAGGCTTCATACTCTTTCCTTTTGCTGTGCTATATGAACTTCATGCGACTTCCCTAATGTTTCCAGTAGGGTAGGGTGGTATGGCCAAAAATATTTATCACGATATAAATGAGAAAATTTGCGGTAATGATATAACTGACGATATAATTGACGCTAGACAAAATACTTTAAAACTGCACAACTTTATTGGTGCAAATTAAAAAAAGAACAGTTTTGTTTCCATTTAGCAAGCAGCTGTTTTTGATGTGCATTAAAGCTATATTGTACCAAAATCAATATTGCATAAGTTGTAAATTGTTTGCTGACAATTTGTTTAATCAAAAGGCATTTCAAATGGAAATGGGCTTACAAATCCTGAGCATAACAATGCCTAGTATCCTCAAAAGTAAAGTAGAGTTGCTTTGCAACGTAAAACTTTGCAGCCAGTTTCTTTGGTGGTGGGGGGGTGGAGGATAGTGGCGAGTGGCAGGTGAATATTCGGATCTCAAAATTGCTATGTGGAGCTGCAGAAACCATCACAACGAAAGAATGTTCCGATATTTGGGTCCAGCCCTACTGTGTCGGTCGATGCACTGCATTCACCCTCCTCCTCGGTCGCTGCCATGCTTCTCGCTTCATGTGCATTAGACTGGACAAAAACAATGGCACTGCGCATGCGCGTTTCACTCAAATTTTATTGAGATATTTCAATTTTATATCATCCCCTAACGTTACACTGGTATTACCGTGCACGGTATGATATGGCCCAGCCCTAGTTTTCAGTCAATTAAGATAGCTGTGGCAGACTATCTGAGTCAATAATTTGTTGTCAACACGATCAGCTGATCATGAAAGGAGTTTTTTTTTCTTTATCAGCATGTTCTTGTTTTCTGCTTTCTGATTTTATCTGGTTGTGCCTCTTCAATTGTACCCAGTTTCAGACTTGTTGTTAGGCATCACAGCTTTTAGGAACACTTGCAGCCTACAACTGTAAGTCTCACTAACAAGTGCTAATATAGGTGGTTAGTTTGTCCTGTTTTACACAGTCAGGGATGCTATAGTTGAGTAACTAATCCAAAGTAATTATGTACTTTGGAAAGCACCTCTTTTTGCAAGGAATAACTTTTCTAGATCAAAGCTGGGGTTTACCTCACCTCAGAAGCAGATCTCCATTCTGCAGCCCATTGTCTGCAGTCAGTTTGATTTCTTCTAAATGCTATCTTGAAAGACAATAAAAGTCCCATTAGCTTTCTCGGAGTGCAAAACTGCTGTCAGTATGATACAGAGAAATGCACCTCAAACCAAATTCACATTCGTCTCTTAACTGTCAGGGACAGTCCCTAGCACCTCCAGGAAATAATAATGTTGCTTCCACAATGAATCAGATTTCCTTCTCTGTAGCTTTTAGTGATTTATATCAAGTAATGTATGCACTGATCAGTTAAATGAGATGTGACAGGCCAGCAGGAAGTAAAACTGCTTTGGATTTCATGGTGAGAGTGACAGCAAAAGCAAGGAAAGATGAAGAGCACTCTTCAGCTGAAGAGATAAAATAGCAAGGAGAAAAAGGAAACTGAGGTCTTTCCAGTAACCTTATCTCTTGCAAGTTGCAAGGTAGTACACGAACCTTACCTCGGTAGTCTACTACAGTGTTTGTTTACTTCTTGAAGTTACCTCCTTGTGCCTGCCCTACTATTGAGCTCATGGTGAGCCTTGTGTTTCACACGCTGCTGCTCAGTGCTTGGCAGCCAGTGGGCGGGAAGCGAGCGAGCAAGCAATGAGTGAGTGACTGAATATGTGTTTGGGAGCATGGCAGAGAGCAGGAATAAGGGGGAGGAAAGGGGAGCCTTGTCGTGTGTGGGAGGCCTGTTTAGATTGGGATTTGGCAAGCTTCTGCACGAGCATGTTGAAAACCCAAACCCCTTTCATCCTCAGTACTCCCTAGAGACAAATGCGCACCCTCTGTTGTTGATGGTGCATGTGGTCAAGATGCTGCTTCCTTGTCTCTTTTTTTCTCTCCTCCTCTCCCTCCTCCCACAACCCTCCTCCTTTCCTCACCCTGGTTTGCTAGTTGCCTTGCCTGTGCTCCCCTCCCCCGCATCCTCACTCTTATGTTCTGCTTGTTTACATCTTGATGTGCAGTTCACGCACAGGGGGTGTGTTTCTTTTATTTCCCTCTATACGCGGGTACGACTGGGAGGCGTTTGTGTGATGGTACATGTGCACATGTATGCGTGTGCGGGTACATGTATTTGTGCAGTCTGCTCTACGCACTTGCCTCTAGCAAAGCATGCTGTGATGTCATTGACTGCTACTCACACTATCACAGCGAGTCAGTGCCGTCCGTTGGTACTCCGCCCCCCTCAGCTCTGCAACAACACCAACCAAGAGCAGCAGCTTGCTCAGAGAGAAGAGGATGCTGCTATCGCTGTGAAGAGAGGGACAAAGTGGAGAGAGAAGCGTTAAAAGAAAAAGATGCTCGAATGCACTATGAGGAGTGTAGGATGCTCAGATTTATATAGCCTGCCAGGATAAACAGCAGTATTGACTGTCTGTTATTGTTATTTGTTTATATGTAGAACAGATGAAAGACAGTTCTGCAGCACGCATTAACGCTTTTTGTATTTTGCCATTAGATTCTACAGTGCATGTGTGTCAGGCACATTAAGGTATCAGTTATTCATATTGGGATGTGTGTAACTCCTAGCTGGTGCAAATCAGTTTGCATGCAGTCGTGTGCACACACTTGGATAGCAGCTGCTCTACAAACTGGGCCAACAAAACCTTAACTGCATCCCCACATGCTGCTATAAATAAACATGATGAAATGACATACTCACCTCCACTCTTAAACACATTGATTGCAAGAAGTAAGTGGCACACAGAGGATCCTGAAGATGTTAATCATCCACTGGTGATTTTTCCTTTGCACATCTCAGGGCTCTGCTGAGGCATGAAAGGGAGGATTGATGTACAGTCTGTACATGTTACATCTACAGTGGCACATAGAATTTTTTGAACCATCGAAATAAAGTCCCAGAGAACATAAATATGTTAGCAGTTTGGTAAGTGAAGTATCACAGATTATTAGCATGTCATGAAAACATGGCAAATATTTATCTCATTGACTTTCTAAGTCAATTTATGTTACATTTAAAGGGATGACATTGGCATAGCAACATGTAGCATGCTCAGTGTTTCAACATCCAACAACCCTCCACATTTAGGTAACAATATAACCTTTGGTCTGTTGCTGTCCCCAAGCTACACTTAAGACTTTTTGCACCTCTAGCTGAAAAGGTGTAAGCTGATGTGTAATGGGCATTATACTTTCACAGGGCTGCTCATGTGGGTCTAGACTTTAGGCCTCTTTTTCTGTTTTCTGTTTTTGCCCTTGCTGTCTATATAGGTGCATTTTATTACTAACCACCTAAGCATTTTATCATTCCATTTGGGAGCAGGAGTGTAGTGCTAAGTGTTAGTCACCCAATAAGATTTAGATGTTCGCAATTCAAACTGTCTGTTGTGGTTTGAGTCTTCTCCAACTGCAGACATGTCATTCCACAAGCCAGAGAAACATGAGAGCACTGGAGTAAGCCAGAGGTGAAAGTGAGATTGAGCACATCATTATAGCCTTTAGGCCTTGGTTTTCATCTGAGTATGACTTCAACAATGACTCAAGTGTTGCACATCTAGGCCATCTGACAATTATGCACTATGATGGATGCTAAAAATGTGACCTGTTAACCAACTATTGCTTTTTCATGTATTTTGGCATGACAAAAATTGTATGGTTACAAAATACTAATGTTTTCTCTCCTTTTTTTGTAGGAAGAAGCATTTGGAGGATTTGGAACAGTTGCTGAACAGAAGCAAATACACAGCCCTTCAACAACTTCTTCAGGTAAAAAGAAAAGAAATGTGGTCATCAGGGACCTTACAGTTATCTTGACATAAATATGAGAGTATAAGTTGTCTATGTCTAATGCTTCCATGCTAAATAAATGCCCTCTGTTTTGTTCTCTGGTTGAATCAGCAGGCCCACCCATACAGGAGAAGAAGCCCAGAGGCCGTCCCCCACGTGCCCTGACTGCCCAGAAAGCTGCTGCAAGTCTACCTTCCCCCTCGTCCCTTCCCTCCCCTACACAGGCAAACTCTGAGGGCCCTGAAAGGCCAGCAGAGAAGGTGAGAAGACTGCCTGGGAGGCCACCAGGCTCTGGGGAAAAGAGAAGAGGCAGACCTCCTTCTTCAAGTAGCAAGAAAGCCTGGAGTACAGGCAGCCATGCAGCAGGGGAAGACAGTAGGCAGGGTGGGTTTGAGTTGGGCGTGGACACAGAGGAGGACAAAGACAGAAAAGGCACCAAGAGACTGCCAGTGGGCTCTGCTCAGCCACATGAAACTGAGGGAAAGCCTCCCAAAGGTGGACGGGGTGAATCCAAAGTTACCAACCTGAAGAGGCTAACAGAGACTAAACTCAACCCTCTCAAGTCACGCCTCAAGACTTTACCTGGTGTACCCCGACGCAGACGTGGGCGACCGCCCTCAGCTGAGCGACTCAAAGCTGAAGCAGCAGCAGCAGCTGCTGCTGCACAGCTGTCTACCTCCATTGAATGTGGGGAAGGGAAACATAAGGCCTTTAGGGTCAGGGGTGGGGACAGAGGCACAGAATCACACACACCTCAGCAGTCCTCACTGAGGAATGTGGATGGTGCCGAGGACCAGGACTCTTCCAATCCACCTGCCTCACCATCTCCCTCCAAGCCAGGCAGGACAGTGGGCCTCAGAAAAAGTCCTCGCCATCGAAAGCCTGTTAGAATTGTCCCCCCTTCTAAACGCACTGATGCAACCATTGCTAAACAGCTGCTGCAGCGTGCTAAGAAAGGAGCGCAGAAGCGGCTGGAGAAAGAAGCTGTAGCCATTGGGGGTAGTGGGGCAGGTACCATTGAAGCTGGAATCAGAAAGACCCAACTAAAGAACATCAGGCAATTCATCATGCCTGTAGTCAGCACTGTCTCCCTTCGCATAATCAAAACTCCCAAACGCTTCATTGAAGATGAGGGCAGTTTTGGAACACCACCACCCCATACTAAGATGGCACGGTTAGAAACAACCACCTCATCTGTCTCCACATCTGCCCAACCCGCCTCCACCACCTCCTCATCCCCCTCTCCTGTACTTGTCTCCTCTACATCTGCTGTTACTAGCACTGGTACCACTGCTCCAATTGACTCCCTCCCCCCTCCTCCATCTCCTGCCCCTATCCCCACGGTTCCATCAGCAGCTGCTAGTCTGCTCAACAATAACACCAACAATGCAGCCAACGGGCGATTTAGCAGTAGCGCGCCATCTTGCGGTTCAAGTGCTGTGTCACAGCATTCCTCTCAGCTCTCCTCTGCAGAGTCTTCCAGGTCTAGCAGTCCAAGCCTGGATGACTCATCATGCGACTCCCAGGGTTCTGAGGCCACGCAGGCTTTGTCAGAGCCAGAGGATCATTCTCCGTCCTCACAAGGAGAGAGGGAGGCCAACCTGTTGCACAGCTCGCGGCCTCCCTCTCCTCCCTCTGAACCAGAGCCAGAGCACGTGTTGGCCGAGAGGAGTCGACGAGGCCGGAGAGGACAGGGGGTTGGCCGGGGAAGTCAGAAACAGAGGGTGAGAGAGACTCTCACCACTGGGGCCAAAAAGCCGATCATCAGCCCACCTACAGGAGTGCTGATGTCCTCCTCTACACTTGTAAATTCCCAGCAAGCTTCATCCACAGCCTCCTCCTCTTCCTCACCTCCACCTCCCCCCCTCCTGACCCCTCCACAACCTCCCCAGTCAGGTTCCTCCAATACAACTGCTATCAGTGAACACCACCCCCAGTCATCCTGGATGCCTCACCCCATCCCACCATTCCTGCCTGGACCGTCAGTGCTGTCCAGCTTGTCAGACAAACGAAGTCGCTCAATTCTGAGAGAGCCCACCTTCCGCTGGACATCCCTGTCCCACCCTAGACAGCAGTACTTTTCCTCTGCTAAATATGCCAAGGAGGGCCTCATTCGCAAGCCCATATTCGACAATTTCCGTCCTCCCCCTCTTACACCTGAAGACGTGGGGTTGTTGCCCCAAGGTGTTAGTGGAGGAGGGGGAGCTGCTCCAGTTGCATTTCCAGCACCAGGCAGCGGAGCAGGAACAGGGACTCGTCTCTTTGCCCCTCTGCACCCACACACCCACCATCAACATCCCTCATCATCCCGCTTTGATGCACCAATCCAAAAGCGCAGCCCGTTGCTTCGTGCTCCACGCTTTACGCCCAGTGAGGCACACTCTCGGATATTTGAGTCTGTTACCTTGCAGTCATCATCTGGAAGCAGCCCTGGGTCTCTCTCCCCACACCAGACATCCTCTAGCTCCAGCAGAACGTCGCGGCGCAGGAGACGACTGGTTTCGGGAACATTACGTGGCCACCCACGTTCTCCATCCCACTCAATGACCAGACGCAGCAGCCAAATAGGAGGCCAGATATCTGTGGGGAAAGGTGCCTCTGAGATGTCTGTGCTGGCAGGGTCTGTCCCCAGTAGTAACTCCAGCTCTTTGCCAGGGGTTTCTTCAAGTCCACTAGCCACTAGTGCCTTAACACCTGCTTCTTTCAGCACCTTCTCCACTGTATCGCGGAGTATGGCCTCACAAGGAACACCTGATAACAGAAGAGGGGCCACTGGAAACCCACCTCCTATGTCAACTACATCATCTGCTTCTTCCCCACTTTTCCCCATCTTTCCTTCCAGTGCCCAGGACACAGGGCGAGGAGCTGGCAAAGGAGGCAAAGAAAAAGGCTTGTCAGCTCCCCAGGAACCTGCTTCAAAGGAAAAAGAAAGGGATTCTGAGAAAAACCGCGAGAAAGAGAAGGAAAATAAGAGGGAAGGGAGAAAAGACCTGGAGAAAAGAAGTAAAGTTTCTACACCAGATGGCTCCCCCAGTGCACCTTCCAGCTTGTTTACTGTGGATGGGAGGGACTCAGAAGGTGCTCTCTTATCTCTTGCTCCAAAAAAGGCTCCAGGGAGAAAAAAATCAACATCAGTTGACATGGTTTCTGACACTACTTCCTCAGACGTGCGTGGGCTCCATTCCACTGTTCCCGTGTCCATTGCTAAAGGACGTCTGCCTAAGAAAGGCAGACCCTCTGAGAAAGGAGCAGAGAGTGAGGATGGGGAGAAGGAGAAAGAGAAGCGAAGTACTCCTAGCCAGCAGACACCAAGCCTTCCAGGGCAGCCAGGCAGACAACAGCTCCCTGTCTCCTCTCTTGGATCGATGTTGGCACAAGCAGAGAAACATCCTGTGACTGACAAGCGGGTAGTTGGACTACTGAAGAAGGCTAAAGCCCAGCTCTTTGAGATAAAGAAGAATAAGCTGAAGCCTGCTGATCAGACCAAGGTCCAGGTTAGTTTTCCTGTTCATATCTTGCCTTCATAGATTTTGAGTCTCAACAAAGAGCTTCTCTGGTTCTCTCATTCTCATCATATAGCCACAAGCAAGTGACTTTGACATGATGCTATGAATATTTGCTATAAATAGAAACCTGTGTTTGTACTCAGACTGAAATTTGATAAGCGGAAAGTCCCACAGAGGGTGTTACTTAAGGGGAATTCTGTTCGCTTCATACATTATGCAGAAAGCAGCACTGACTGTGCTTTTGAAAGTATTGTCCCTTCAACAGACAGTTCTACTCTCTGTTCTTCTTCTGTTAATTTAAAGATTCGATGTTTATAGACAGGCATTGCACATTTTGAAGAGAAAATTTGCCTGAACCCATCTCAGCCCTCCTCTGCCACCTCATCATCATGCTCATCCTTGTTGCACACTGCTCAGGGATAAGAGCTTTATTTAGTTCAGGGAAACATTCACAACAAATAAAACTAACATCCCAAGGACACAAGCAACATCTGAAAGTGATTTTTCTGTTGTACATTTCAGGTGGTGTGCGCTTGTCTGTGTATTTGTTGTTATTAATATGCTCTTCAAATATTTGTTGTACTTTTTGTGGTGGTGTGTGCTGAACAGGGTCAGGAGAGTGACTCGTCAGAGGCCTCAGTCCGTGGTCCTCGCATCAAGCACGTATGCCGGCGTGCAGCTGTGGCTCTTGGCCGTAATCGGGCAGTGTTTCCTGATGACATGCCCACACTTAGTGCCTTGCCCTGGGAGGAGAGAGAGAAGATCCTATCTTCTATGGGGAACGATGGTAAGGCTTTCTGAACTTACCTCTCGTTGGACTTGTTAATGGGTTTTTACCTTCTGGCTTGGCTGTTAAAGTTTGCTGAATTGCCTAGGGTGGAATAATAATATAATAGTCATAATTGCCAGTTTTAACATGATAATGGTTAGGCAGTGATAATGCACAGATTTGCTTGCCTCCAACTGCCCCTTTAGGGATGAATAAAGTGTTAAGTTAAATGGAATAATGGGCTTGTATACATATGTTATAGTACTATCAGATGTTATAGATCACCAGGTCAATATGTCTTCCCTATCTTTTATTGTAACAGTTTTACTCATTTGCAGTACAGAAAAAGCACTCAAAAACAATTTGTAAAAATGAGTAAACTTGAAAAAAGTAAGTACACATTATTAGGATTATCAGGACACTTTGCACAAAACTATTTTTAGTAAGAGCCTCTGTACCACTGCTGTTCAACATAGATATTTTGGTGATATGATGTGTTTACACATAAAGTGTTAAGCACTCTGACTTACAGAGCACTCTGAGTTAAACATTTGTTATTTATAACACAACATCTGTGCAAGTCCTGAAAATGTTCTGCAGCATGTGATGATGACAGACTAATCACAGGAGAAGAGAAATCTAGTCATCAATGGGAACACAAATACACAGTAGAGTGGTGATGGAGTGAGAGGAGTTTGGCTGTTCCTGTTATTTTGACTGGTTTCATGTCATGTTGCGACATGTGAATTTTCATGAGGCTGGAGAGCTTGACATGTTTAAAGTTAAGAGCACAATCTTAGTTATTATTCCATGTTTGCCATTTCTAAACAAGACTGTACATCTGGCACGTATGTGTCGCATTGAATTTATGCAAATATATCTAAAATCATTATTTTCTTTCTTTAGTTTCTTTCAATTGAAAAAACTGTATTGTTGTTGATCTGTTTTTTCATAGATTTAGCCAAATTTTGAGGCGTCCATTGTGTCCAGTTTTATTATTTTGAAAACAACTTTTGAATCCAAGATTTACATTTGTTAGACCACTGACAGAATAGGTTAATTTGTTTAAAAAAAGTATTGTACATTTGGATGAAATTTGTCAATTATAATGACATGTCAATGATGGATCTGTTTTACAGACAAGTCATCAGTAGCGGGCTCAGAAGAGGCAGAGCCTCAGTCCCCTCCTATAAAGCCGCGGGAGACACGACAAAAGTCCGTTCAAGAAGCTCCCCCTAAGAAAGGGCGTCGGTCACGCCGCTGTGGCCAGTGCTCAGGCTGCCAGGTTCCAGAAGATTGTGGCGTGTGTACTAACTGTCTCGACAAGCCTAAGTTTGGAGGACGAAACATTAAAAAGCAATGCTGCAAGTGAGTCTTAGCTGATGAGCTGTTTGTAACAATTAATTTTTGCCATTGTAAAGTAAATTTTGAATAACATTTTGAAACTAATTCATTTTTGTTGGAATTTTAAAGAAATTAACGTAAAATTTGTGTCTTGCAGGATGAGAAAGTGTCAGAACTTGCAGTGGATGCCCTCAAAAATGTTTCTTCAAAAGCAGGGCAAAGGCAAGAAAGATAAGAAAAGGAACAAGCTGTCTGAGAAGAAAGAGGGTCTTACTCTGGTGAAAGGACCAAACTCAGAGTCTGGCCCCAAAACTTCTCCTGCTCCATCAAAGGAGGAGCCTCCTCGTAAAAAGAGTGAAACTCCTCCACTAAAGCTGGGAGAGGAGAAGTCAAGACAGCAGCCATTGTCGAAGCAATCATCTCCAGCCCTTGCATCTTCCTCTGAACCAGACGAACCCTCTCAGGCACCCAGCACAGTCACAGCCCAGGCTCAGTCTCCAGCCCTGACACCGGACCCCAAACAGCTCTCAGTCACGAGCAGTGTCGTTAGCAAAAAGGGACACAAACCACAGCAGCCTGTGTCAGCTTCCACCTCCACGTCATCCTCTTCCACTTCATCTTCTTCTTCATCCTCATCTTCTTCCTCCTCGTCCTCTTCAGCCCAGAATTCCCCATCCCAGTCAACGCAATCTTACCAACCATTACAACAGCAGCAAAGGCCAGTTTCTAGTCAGGCACCTTCAAAAAAAGATGCTTCACCCAAGATTTCTCTGAGCGAACCCAAGAAGAAACCCCAGCAGCACTCATCACAACAGCAAAGTTCATCAACAACAATTTCAGATCCAGGTGAGAGAATCGTCATCCTTTTCGAACAACTTCTGTTTGGCCGCCTCTGATTTGCCTGAAATTTTTATAGCATAAGACATAGATATTTATAATGACATCTGGGAAATTTTAGCTTGATATATCAAAAACTTTTTTAGATTTTGCAAAAATGCCTGTCCACCCACTTTCAGTAAATGTTTTCCCACATTGACAATTGAGACAATGTTTGAATGACAATGTCTCACTAACTGATCTCGCAAAGCACTTGATATATCACTCTAAAATCTGAACAGATACCATTTTAAATATTTATAGGTTATGATAGAAAAAGTTTTACATAAATCAAAAATGGCTGAGCAGAACTTAACTTCATCCTATTTAAATGTGATATCCCGTTTCTTTTTCATAGTTGAAACAAAACAGTTGAAGAAGCAAACTTCTCGCTCTGTTCCTCTGTCACCTACCAAACACAGACCAAAAGACAAGGTAAGAAGACACTGCAAAGGATTTTTGTTGTTTATTTCCACATTATTTTCATCAAAACTTGGGTTTTTACTGTATAATTTCTGATATTCACCGTCTTCTTCCTCTCCATTCTTGTCTGATAAACAAAAGAAGCCGCTGACCACTAAACCCCCCAGCAGCAGTACTTTAAACTGGCTGAGCACTCCCTCGACTAGGGGCCAGGTAAAGTCCAGAGCGCCCTGCGACGGAGTGCATCGTATCAGAGTGGATTTTAAGAGGGACCATGATGTGGAAAAGGTGTGGGAGGCTGGTGGCCTCAGCCTGCTCACCTCTGTGCCTGTCACACCCAGGGTGCTCTGCTTCCTATGTGCAAGTAGTGGAAATGTTGAGGTAAAAATGGTTGTTGTTATAAAAACTTTGGCTTTAAAGTTCCCTTTTGTCAGATCAGTTGTTAAACTTATATTCTAACACTTTTGTTTCTCTTCTTCTCTTTCTCTCTGTGCTGTTTCTCCCTTTTTCTGTCCATAGTTTGTGTTCTGCCAGGTATGCTGTGAACCGTTTCATCTCTTTTGCCTGGGGGAGTCAGAGCGCCCTCTCCAGGAGCAGTTTGAGAATTGGTGTTGCCGAAGATGCCGATTCTGCCAGGCCTGTGGGCGCCAGCACCAGAAAACTAAAGTAAGCCATTCAGTACCGTTGTGTACAATTTAAAGCTGTACACAAAAGAAGCTTAGTTCAGACTCACAGTGTGTAAAGACTGAAGAATCTTCCCTAGAAAGAAGCTTGCTAGCCTTGCCAGCAGACAGCATTTAATCAGCTTCTTGGATCCCTGCCATGCTTTTATTATTTAACTCAAGCCCTGTGTAAAATGTGCATGGTGTGAGCCTTGTATGGTTGTCATTTTAGAATTAGGTATGAGCGTATTTGGTCTAAGGAACACAATCAAGTGCTTTTATTGGCTAGTAAGATCTGTAAAATGGTTGGTCATTCAATTGCAGAAGCAGAGGGTAATGCGAGGGAGTTTCTTTGCGAAGAGTTCTTTAAAAAAAAAGAAAAATCCCCACCCAAAGAGCATAAGGCAATTTATTATTTTGATTGGCTTTTATCTCTGACCTGGGAGCTGACTAAACACCAGCAGGTCTCTGGCACTCTGATTCCACAAAGGAGTGTGAGCTAAAAGCCTGAAATCTCAGCTCCTGGTGAGGCCACTGGCGTCTCAGGCTGTTGCAGATACATCATATCACAGATATTCTAAGCTGTGCGATCATAAAACTTCTACTTAACATTAAGCAATGCATAATTACTTGACAAATATTGAGTGGAAGTCTCATGAAGCAGTTGTTAACATGTCCATGACATTTTATTCTTAGTATTTATGAACGGCAGAGTGGCTAATGGTTTGCAGTAAGAAATCAGTACTGTAGCACATTAACTATATGTTGTAAAGGCTTTGCCTGGGCTAATTGTGTTGACCCAAAGCCACAAGAAAACCTTGACTGCACTTGCCACTAAGTGGCTGTCTACAAACCCTGCCAAGCACAGCTCTATACAGCTCACATTATAGCTTCATCGTAATGCCTTTGATAACGATGTCCATCCATCCATGACACTCACTATGAATGCAAACGATAATAAACTGGGGGAAGCACAGTAGTTAAATCTCTGCATAAAATCTTAGATACACTAATCATGTTTTAAATTGTTGCATCTGCCTTGTTCATTCACTCATTTCAAAGTCACGCTGATTGGTAAAAGTAAATACTAAAATCACAGATTAAAACCAGGTGACATATTTGTGGCTAAAATGCTATTTACAGAATCTCATATCATTTTTGGTCTTTCTCACTGTAGCAGCAGCTGCTAGAGTGCGATAAGTGCCGCAACAGCTATCACCCGGAGTGCCTGGGTCCCAACCACCCTACCAGACCCACCAAGAAGAAGAGAGTCTGGGTATGGTTGCACACCACTCTTCCTTTAAACATCCTCTCTACCCTCTTGCCTTTATGTAAATATCACAGTTGCACCACTGCCTGACCAAACTTTTGCATAATGCTCTCACATTTTTCTTTTACCCTTCCCTTTGTTCACACATTATCCGTTTTCTCAAATTGTGCGATTTACATTCATGGGACCTCTCACAGGCAGTGTCCGTGACAACATTTTGCTCCTGTTATAGAGTCACTTTCACACCATTTCTAATATACTAAGTCTTTCTACTCTTCTACTCTCTGCCCTGTAGTCATGATCTTGTTTATGTGTTCTTCCTTTTCAGGTTTGCACCAAGTGTGTGCGCTGTAAGAGTTGTGGAGCCACTAAACCTGGGAAGTCCTGGGATGCCCAGTGGTCACATGATTTCTCCATGTGTCATGACTGTGCCAAACTCTTTGCTAAAGGTGAGCGACCAGCATGTGGAGTCCAAAATGCTCTTCACTGTTAAGCAGCGTTATTCTTTCTGTGATTAAAGGAGATGGATGTGTGTTTTGAAGACTTAGAAGTCTTCATTTACTTCAACAACGTGACAGCCAATTAAAGGATAACATTTTAATGGAAGCAATATTGTAAGTGATCAAAGCTTACTGTGCTTGTTATCATCTTCTCTCTCAGGGAACTTCTGCCCACTGTGTGATAAGTGCTATGATGATGATGACTATGACAGCAAGATGATGGAGTGTGGCCGATGCAACCACTGGGTCCATGCCAAGTGTGAGAATCTTACAGGTTAGTAAGCCCCATAAGAGCCACGTGCTGTGGAAGGTAATAATAAAACACAAGTTTGCTGTACGCGCTTCTCAAGTGGAGCGCTGTATTTAGTTTTTAGCAGCTTGTTGCACATCATTTGCCTTGTCAGTTGTCACTGTCTTAGCAGATGACTGACAGGCTGTGCTGTGAGCGCTGTCATGCAGATGAGATGCTGAAACCTAATAATGGTAGCAATAATGACCTGTCATTTTGCTGTCCCTCAGATGAAATGTACGAACTGCTGTCAAAGCTGCCAGAGAGTGTTGTCTACACGTGTAGCAAATGTACTGAACGCCATCCAGCTGAGTGGAGGACAGCGCTGGAGAGGGAGCTTCAGGGCTGCATTCGCCATGTCCTCACTGCACTGCTCAACTCACGCACATCCACACACCTGTTACGCTACAGACAGGTCAGATACACGCTTACAAATGGCTTTGATTCTTTGCCAGTGTTACCATATTGCAAACAGGAACATTGGAATTTTTATTAGATTGAAATTACAGTGTCATTTAATGCTCATTCATTTTTTATTTTAATTATGAATGCAGAGTAAATATTGATGAATATACAAAGAGATTCTGTTACAAACAGCTGCAACCTCAGCTGAGTGAACAATATTGGTGTGAGCTTTATTCTCTGCTTTTTGGGACAGGCGGTGAAGCCTCCAGAGCTGAATCCAGAGACAGAGGAGAGTCTTCCATCCCGTCGTTCCCCAGAGGGCCCAGATCCTCCCGTCCTGACCGAAGTCACCCCGACACCTCCCAGTGACTGCCCTCCAGACCTGGAGTCTGTTGAGAAAAAGATGGATCAAGGCCGGTACAATTCATTGGTAAGTTTGTTGCTTTCAGCATCTCTGCTATTCTCACAGACTGGAACGGCTGCAGATTCAAGAAACGATATGAGAAGTGTGTTGTCTGCCACAAAACACAAAAGAATTCTTGCATTACGAGCCCGTACATTCATTCAGGGATAGGACCCATCTATGCAAGCTAGCCATGGGTAAATATCTCCTTAGCAAATCTGTCCTGCTGATTTAATGCAGGATTGATGTAGTGGGGGTTAGTTCAGATACCATCACAAGCACTTTCAAAGCACTTTCTATTTTGAAAAAATCCTCTCTAAAAGATGTTTCATCGCAGATTTCGTTATTGTATGTTCAGTATTTTCTTGAATCCATGGTTAGAACAGTGCTGTATGATGGTAAATGAGCATGGATGCCACAATAATGTCCAATGTTCATCATCACTTACTGTTTTAACAGTTATGTGTGTGTGTCATTTGTGTTCATCATTTCTTCCCCAGATGGAGTTTAGTGATGACATCGTGCGAATCATTCAGACAGCCATCAACGGTGACGGAGGCCAGCCTGAGAGCAGGAAAGCCAACAGCATGGTGAAATCTTTCTTTATTCGGGTAAGAATCTCAAATCAACACAAGTCTCACAGCACCACTTGAAACTCAATAAAAGCACAATGCAGTTCATGAAGTCCACCATGACAATAGTGCATCTCTACACTTTTAGGTCAAATCAGACAGTTTATCTGTTGTTTATAGGTTATACGAAACCTTATTTTACATGCACACAAGAAAAAAAAAGGAATTTTCTTCATCTTCTGATTGGTTTGCTCATTGAGTAACTTGCTTACGTTATGACACTATCACTAACCACCATCTCCGCCCAAATGCAGGTTTGTGCAAGTGCTTGAATAGGCTGATTTGTAAACTTCACTAAATGTTTTCTATTTCAGCAAATGGACCGGATCTTCCCATGGTTCAAAGTAAAAGAGTCCAGGTTCTGGGAAAGGCAAAAAGTCTCTGCCAAGTGAGTGTCCGTTGCATCATAGAAAATGCAAGAGATTATGGAACGAGATAGTGTTCTGTGTCTGAGTGTTACAAAAGCCATTGTTTGTATTTAAGTTGGTTTTAGACTACTTTTACAGTGTTATAATGTCATTTTTAGATTTTTTATTAGGTACGTGCATCACTTTTAGCAGTTTGCGTATAAATTTTACTTTAATTTCAAGGCTTTAAAGTATAACCCTAAAATCAAACAAAAGTGCAAAAAAAAAAGCTCAAATGAAAGCTCAGACTAATATGAACTAAATCAATACTCAAGCAGGGCCTCTTAGCAGACAGCGCCTTCAGTTTTAATAATATTGTGAAGTGTGTGTGAGGTGCCATTACTTTCTAAACTTGTAGCGCAAGTTATGTTTGTAATTACAGAGAAGAAAATTTGACTTTAATACTCCTGTAATGTGAGCCTGTTCAAAAAGCTTGGAAAACTGTAGTTTTCAAGATCTGCTGGTCTATAATTATTGAAATGAGGAGTAAGATGTGGTTTCTTTGGTAGAAGCTGTATCATCATCCGTATATAGGAGGGAACCAGAAAGCAGCGAACTAATATTTAGAAAATGTGTGGGTTGTCTGTACCAACAAACTCTGAGATATTTAGTGGAAGTAACAGCCAAGGGGCAAGATCAGGATGTCATATGATAGTCACTTTATCTTTCTGAGTGGTAAAGGAAATCTTTAAAGCTGCAAGATGTTCTGCTGTGGGAATTGCAACTAAAAAGCTTTCTCAAAAACTGAAAGGGACTCTTTTAACAAATCATTGTGTTTATCTTTCAACATACCTTATTGCACAACAGTGACCATTGAAATCAAGTTTGTTTGTTTTTTTAACCTTGCTATCATGTCCATATGGTGCTTATAGGGTGCTAGAAGATGTATCATGAGGGGAATAAGCAGTCAATACAATGACTGAGCATTTTCTCCTTGAGATTGCCCTGTACTGATAACCGTGGATTTAGACTTCCAGGGTTTTGTATGTAATAAACCAAAGTAACCAATCCTGTCAGTTTGCAGTGATTCCATATGGTTATTACTCATCGGAATCAATTTCCAGTTAGAATGTGTATACTCCAGTACTTACAATTTGCCATTTTGTAGTGCACAGTAGATTCAAGCAGAATAGTAGGTGAGCTGGTTTGCTCTAGCTGCAGTGAGTAGGAAGGGATAGGTGAACGCAAAGGCAGGAATTTCATTAATCCGTTCACTCTAAAGGAAGCAATGGTGTAGAGTTACAGCTACGCCACTTTAAGGCAGTGAGGGATTATTTTCATGGGAAAACTTCTAAATATGAAACTCTGATGCACAGAGGTGAGTTTTTAGGGGTTTAATCAATGACCTGAGAGGGACTTTAAAGCTGCAGTAATAAAATTGGTTCTACATTTTCTCAGATTTAATTATCCCACTGGACAGCTTAGTGGTGACTATAGGGGCCCATACACTCTGAATAACAGCAGTGTGATTCTTAAAATATCTACTGCCATCTTTATTGACTAGAGAATACAGGCTCAATGAAATTAACTCCCATTAGCTCACAGTTGCTTCAGTTTGTTTCAATATTTGAGCAGTTCAGAAATGTACTTTTGGAAGTCACTAATTATTGATTCGCGTATATGTCTTTACAAGGATTACTAATGAAATGATCATACTGAATAACTGATTCTGTTTAAAAGATAGCAGGCTCATCTCGTGACATTATTAGAAGGAATGGCACTGATACTGTCTGCAGCAATGTGAGCCTTTGACTTTGTAAATAAATCGTAAGGTTTTAGCGCTCTGCGTATTGGAATTTTTCTGACACTTACACTCAGTCACACTCTCTCACTCATTCACTAACTCACTCAATCACTCGCTCACTTACAGTATATTTAGCTGTCAGCTTTCCCAGACCATTTATTCTGCCTCGCCTCCAGGCATTGTGGGAGGCAAACCGTAACAGTGTCACATTTCACTTGAAGGCTCTTTGATACATATTTGTGGTCTAATTGTGGTTTACTTGTCAGTTTGCTCTGTTGCGTTATGTATCAGTATGCCAGTCCAGAAAACCAATGATCCATCTAGCGGATCCTGTGGCCATCACTGGATGGATTTGCTTTCTGATGCGTCTGCTGGCTTATTAAGTGTGAGACTTCACATCGCACCAATTACCCAGTCTTGCTTGACTTGGCAAAACCTGACTTGGGAAAACTCTTTGGATGTGGTTATTTATTACCGGTGTCACTGCTCACTAACTGCTCAGAAGAATTTTTTATCTTGGGGAAAAAATTCCTTAGATCATGTATATAATCTGTACGCTAGTTAGACTTATCTCAAATGTTTTCTTTTAAAGAGCAACACCTGTTGCACTTTCTTTGTGATTTAATCATTTAGTATTTGTTTAATTATTGTTTTGTGAAAACTGCCTGCCTGTTGTTAGTTAATACGTGACCTTACATGAAGGCAGGAAGCGATTCTACATCAGCCATAGACTGTCAAGGATACTTAAAGATCACATACATGTGTATTAGATCCTTTTAAAATTCCTATTAGCTCATCACTTGTTTTAATCTGTTGAACTTGATGGGAAAACCCTACCCGATGCCACAGAAGCTTCCTTTGAAGTGCATAATACTGCCTATAAATCAGAGGTCTGATAAGTGATGAGTGTTAGTTTGATGTAAAACAATCCCTACCGCACGGATTTAAGCCTAAGTTGTGCTCTTGTAGTCTTTTTCATGTCCTTAGGCTTCACTGAGGCTGTAAACCCACATAATAACGCCTGTGGTTATTTTGATATGCTGTGGTATTGCTCTGTTGTTTACACCAGGGCTTTTGCAATAATACAAGCCCAACTTCACATATTAGCCAGTCAATATTATTACTAATAGGTGGTCAGTTGATCGTGTCTCTGTGTGCTGTTGTTCCCCAGCAGTGGGCTCCTCCCAAATGCTGTGCTGCCTCCATCCCTGGACCACAACTATGCGCAGTGGCAGGAGAGACAGGAGCTTTCCCGTGCTGAGCACCCCCACCTCATGAAAAAGATCATCCCAGCTCCCCGGCCCAAGACCCCTGGTGAACCAGATTCTCCAGCCTCCCCTCCTCCAGCAGTCCCTCCCTCTCTACCCCCACCTCCCCCACTCCTACCTGGTAAGACAAACCCCAGATATGTTTTAAATACTTGCATATAAGCTGTTTTAGCACATCATTGATTTCCTTATGAATTATAACTCTGATGTTTTCTCTTTAGATCGTGAAGACAGCCCAGAGCTCCCTCCCCCTCCAGGTGTCACTGACAACAGGCAATGCGTCCTGTGTCTGAAGTATGGAGACGAGAACACTAATGTGAGTCAGTAACAGGTTTCAACTTACTTTCATACTCATAAGGCCGAGTTGGTGTCACTCACAGCATTTCTGTATGTTTCAGGAGGGTGGCAGGCTGCTGTACATCGGTCAGAATGAGTGGGCCCATGTGAACTGTGCCCTGTGGTCCGCTGAGGTGTTTGAAGATGATGACGGCTCTTTGAAAAATGTTCACATGGCTGTTCTCAGGGGAAAACAGCTGGTAAGACAGGACACTTTGTTCCTCACAAGTTCTCACTCTTTCCAGTGTACATTTATTGCACAGACACTTACAGCCCGTTGTACTTTGTGTTCAGCGCTGTGAGAAGTGTCAAAAGCCAGGGGCCACAGTTGGCTGCTGCCTCACCTCTTGCACCAGCAACTACCACTTCATGTGTGCCCGCCAGTGCCACTGCGTTTTTCTGGAAGACAAGAAAGTCTACTGTCCAAAGCACAGGGACCTTATCAAAGGAGAAGTAAGGAAATCTCATTATTTACTGTACATCCAATAGCTAGTTAATGAATATAAAAGAATGCCAAGCAGAAATTAGTAGTTCTCTTGTACAGATGAAACATGTCAAGAACTGTGACTTGATTCTTAATTTTCTCTTCACCTTTCTTTGTGTTCTTTTTCTTGAGGTGGTGTCTGGGTTTGAGGTGACCCGCAGGATCCTAGTGGACCTGGAGGGCATTAGTCTCAGGAGGAAGTGGCTGGCAGGACTGGAGCCTGAAAATGTCCACATGATGATCGGTAGGTTGACTGCTAGTAAATGTCAGTTGGTTAAAGTGTCATCTGTTACACTGTTTCTTTGACCTACTCCCAGTGCCACTGAAATGCTAAATTTAAACACCATTATTGCAGGCTCCATGACCATTGATTGTTTGGGAATACTGACTGAACTCTCAGACTGCAAACGCAAACTGTTCCCTGTAGGGTACCAGTAAGTGTTTTTTCTTTACCTTTTAATTTACCTGAAAGTCTTCTCTTGCTATTTTAAGTTCCACCATTACTATTGTCTCCACAATTAAAGTACATCTAAGTGCCGGAGGAAACTGAAATTGCGAAGGTAATTGAGTCAAACTAAATAAACTCTCGTCTCTCCAGGTGTTCAAGGATGTACTGGAGTACTTTGGATGCTCGAAAGCGCTGTGTATATACCTGTAGGATCCTAGTTTGTCATCCTCCAGTGGCCGAGTCTGATCTAAGGAGCATGATGGCACCTGAGGAGAATCGCACAATAGCACACAGCCCACCTCCCATTACAGGTAACCTACAGGCTTCACATAGTTCAGGTTTTAATATGTTACAATCTGTACCATTCCTGGTATAAATAATGTGTTAGACTAAGCTGTGTTTTGTATCCATCTCTCCGTTTTTCATATTTAGACTTTCCTGATCCATTTGAATCCCCAAGGCGCTCTGATACCCTTTCCCCTGCCAGCACCCCCAAACTCAGGGTTTACACGAGGAACCGACACCCCAGCTACCCCCCTTGTCAGCGCTCATTGGGTCCCAGGCCCATGCCATCTCCAGGTATAAATATACATTCCTTTTTTGATTTAGAATTAGATCACATTGTAAAATAGGCTTTCAGACACACATAATTACAAATAATTTTGATTATCTTTGAAGAAATTAGTTTTAAAGTTGGCAGCCCCTGCTTTCCTCCATTTTAATTTCCATTTCTTATATTTTGTAGGAGGGACCTCGCAGCCCCAAAGCCATGAGATTGTAACAGTGGGAGACTCCCTGGTAAAGCCTGGCATGCGGAACATTGACTCACGTCGTCACAGCTCCCCTTCGCTGTCTCCTCCTCCCCACCAGCTGAACAGGCAGAGAGGACTGACCTCCCTGCCTCAGATTTTGTCACGACCTCTAACATCACCCCCTCCCCTCATTCCCTCCCCTGCCAGAGACCCCGAAAAGTCCAAACACCTCAGTAAAGACTCAGCAAAGAACGCGGTCCATAGAGATGATGAAAGAGGTAGACTGTCTTCCACAGACAGAAGCAGACAGCAACTATCCAGAGAACAAGGATTGAGAGATGCAGACAAGGGGAGAATGTCAAGTCGAGACCAAGCTTCTAAGGAGTCTGACAAGAGTAGATCCTCCAGAGAACTTGGGCAAAAAGACTCAGAAAAAGGAGACATTTCAGCCAAAGAGGCAGAAAAGAGGAGACCATTGAGTAAAGATTCAGGTTTGAAAGAATCTGAGAGGGGAAGGACTTCTAGTAGAGATCACATAAGAGATTCAGAAAAGGGGAGACCAGAAAAAAGAGACTCTGAGAAGGGGAGACAGTCAAGCAGAGACTCAAGCACTAGAGAAACAGACAAGAGTAAGTCATCCTCTAGAGATTCCAGCTATAAGGACATGGACAAGGCTAGGTCACTCAATAGAGATATAACACTAAGGGATTCTGAAAAGCATAGACAATATAGCAGGGAAACAGGTAAAGACTCAGGCCAAGGTAAAGACAGACCTTCAAGCAGAGACTCTGACAAGGCTAGACCTCCCTCTAGGGATTCCAGTCATAGAAGCACAGAGAGAAGCAAAGACTCTGGCTCAGGGAAAGATGGTAACCCTGGCAGTCAGTCCAAACAGACTGGAGGTGAGAGCAAGAACCCAAGACTGGTACCTGCAGGCTCAGGCCAGTCGTCCCCTCCTGTGGGCACTGCTGTTCTCACAAGTCAGCAAAGAGGTAGCAGCACCAAGCAGATGGACAAGCAAGGGAAACATGGAAGCAAAGATCAGGATGTTTCTGCCAGCCTCAGTTTGTTGCCTCGTCACCGGTCCACCCCCACCTCTAACATCCAGTGCAAGGACAAGGCTAGCTCAGGGAAGGAGAGTAGTAGTGGCACTGGAAATTTAATATCATCTTCACTCCATAAAGAGACTTTCATTGGGAAATCTGGCTCCCCACAGCCTTCATTTCAGAAATCCAATACACGTAAATCAAATGATTACTCATCAGGTCCACCCACAGCAGCAGCTGTGAAGCCCCTGTGGTCATCACGGACATCAGTGGAAGATGATGTTGTGAAACGAGGCTCCATGCATCTGGCCTCTCCAGCTGCAGCCTCAGCTGCCAAAGACAAACACCCCAAAGTTAAGACAGCAGGCAGCAGAGATGTGTCCAAAGACCGCGATAGAGAGAAGACCCTTCATAACAGCAACAGCAGCAACAAAATCCCCCTTCTCAACAATAATACTAAAGCTACTGGCAGCTCCAACACACATGTTACAAACCCCAGCTCTCACAACAGCAGCAATAGTAAAGCTCCAGTGCTTGGAAACAGCACCAAAGCCCATGGGAAGGCTCAGGGGGACAAGCATGAGAACCAGGGAGTGGACAGGTCGTCCTCAAAGAGCAGAGAAAATTACTCCTGTCCAGAGAGGAAGAACAGCTCTAGTCTGGACAGCTTACAGCAGGCTGGTTTAACTACAGAGAAAGGAGTGAAGACCTCTTCCCAGTCGCACACCAAACAAACAACTAATCAGCTGACGTTGTCCTCCAGAGATAAAAAGCGAGCAGTTAAACCACCCACTGCACCTCCTCTGAAGACTGATGTCAAGATTGATCCTAATGGGACCAACACTGTTGGTGGTATTTCTTCTTCGTCATGTCCCACCTCCACTGCCTCCACTGTCTCTCCTGCTGTCCAAGGGACCCATCGCTCTGCTCGCTCTGCTCTCTTCTCCTCACCATCTGCCAGCAGTAGTGACAGCTCTGAATCTGACACCCAGACTCACACAGAGGAAGATGATCTGCACAAAGAGCACTCGTGCGGTGAGCTCCGAGACCACCGCAGCCTCCTCGCTCAAGGCACAGAGGATGAGGGTGACGGCCCAGAAGATGACCATGACAGAGGTATGGAGGATAAACATCATGAGGATGACAGTGATGGATCAGGGTCAGCCAAGCGGCGTTACCCTCGTCGCAGCGCCCGGGCACGCTCTAACATGTTTTTTGGCCTCACGCCTTTCTACGGGGTTCGCTCATATGGTGAAGAGGACCTTCCTTTCTACGGCAGCGGGGATGGAGGTGGGGCTGTGGTTAAGAGAAGGACTGGTGGCCGCAAGAAGTCAGCTGAGGGTCAGGTGGATGGAGCAGATGATATGAGCACCTCATCTTCATCAGGGGAGAGTGGGGAGGATGAAGACAGTGGAATGAAACACAGAGGTAAAGATCCTTACTACTACAACTTCACACGAACAATAATTAACCCTGGTGAAGGCCTACCATCTATAGAAGGATTAGACCAGTGTCTGGGAAGGGGATCCCAGCTTCAGCGCTTCCTAAAAGATGAGGAACAGCAACAACAAAGGGCTCAAGAAAAAGCTGAAGAGGAAATGCTGAGTGCTTTGTAAGTGCACACATTTTTGACCAATTATCCAACATTTATTGAGTATTTTCTGCTGTCTCTAGTAGCCTGACATATTTTCTTTGCTATGTTTAACAGGACCTTAGGCAAGCAGCGTATCGGCCAGCTTGATGGCGTCGATGATGGCTCAGAGAGCGACACCAGCATCTGCACCACCAGCACCACAACCACTACAGCCACCTCCTCTTCCACCCCACATAAGAGCACTCCTAAGAGGAGGGCCAGAGAAAGGCACACTGAGAAACCTGACTCCCATGACTCAAGCAAGGAGGCTGACAACAGTGGTGGAGCCGTAAGCGGCAACACGCGAGAAAGCAGAAAGAACCAGAAGGAAAATTGTCTTCCTCTAGGAGGCGGGGTCAAGTCCCAGCCCCAGAGTCAGGGTCAGGATCCTCTTGAGGCCCAACTGTCCCTCAGCACAGACCTGCTCAAATCAGACTCTGACAACAACAACAGTGATGACTGCGGGAACATTTTGCCATCAGACATCATGGAGTTTGTCCTGAACACACCTTCCATGTCGTTGCCGGCTCTGGGTCAACAATCGGAGCCGTCCTCCTCAGAGCTGCTACTGGACGAGAGCTACGTTGGAGTGGATGTCAACAGGCGTAAAGACATCCTGTTTGATGACTTTTCCCAGCCGTTGCAAAGTGCTGAAAGCGGAGGGGTTGTTGAGAGTAGTGTGAATAGCTCCATATCTGTAGAGGAGCCGTATCTTCCTCTGGAGCTGCCATCAGACCTCTCTGTCCTGACCACACGGAGCCCTACTGTCAGCACCAGTCAGAACCACACTCCTGGGAGTCTCATATCAAATACCTCAGACCGCACCATGCTGGGCTTGAACTCTGACCCAGAGAACATCAGTGGAGAAAAGAGTGGGGACAAGAAAAGAGCAGGACCAGGTGTGTCCCCATCAGAGAATCAGCATGATGCTACAGCTTTGGGAAACAGGGACACACAGGTCACAGAAGGTCACATGACTCCTGAACAGTTTATTCCAAGCCCTGCTATTGGCCAGGTGGTTGAACCTCCAGCTAACCAGGATGTTCCCAGGAGTTCTGGTACACCCGGTTTGCCAAGTTCCCCCTCCCTGCCTCTTCAGGGGCAAAAGTACCTCCCAGCTTCAGCAGCAGCTGCAGGCAGCCCCAGTCCGGTGCCTGGCCCAGGACCTTCTCAGGCTCAGGTTTCCAGTCCAGCAGTTATCAAACCAGGCCCCGACAAGCTCATTGTGGTCAATCAGCAGTTCCAGCCACTTTATGTCCTTCAGACAGTCCCTAATGGTGTCACACAAAAAATCAGTGCAACAGGAGTGATGGACACTAGCTCTTCTGCTGTACTGAGCTCCATGACCCTCACCACGGGATTGAATACTGGCTTGTCTTCAGCTCAGCCAATAATTCCCGCTGGTGGCAAATTCCTGGGCACTATGCCTCACCCCTCTCAGATTCACACCTTTGCAGGACCCACACAAACAGGCTTCCAGACAGGAATACCCAGCACCACCTCAGGACTTCTCATTGGTTTGCCCTCTCAGCCTCATGACCAATCCCAGATTCTGGTCTCAGAGGCTGGTCGACCACATGAGTTGGGCCACAGTGTTGCTATAGTTTCCAGTCCCTCCTCTCTCACATCTTCCCCAACTGTGCTTGCCTCTGCTCATGGCAAGAAGAGGCCTATATCTCGTCTTCTGCCAAGAAAAAGCAAAAAGTTGGCCCGCTCTCGTAGCCAGCCCACTCTGGCCCCATCTGAAGTTGGCCCTCCCAACATGACCCTCATCAACCTGTCTTCCCCTCAGATTACTGCGAGCATTCCTGGCCAACCTGGTAGCCTGGTTGAGTTAAGCACCCTCTCCACTTCCCAACGCAAGGTTCCTAATATTATCAAGAGACCTAAATCAGGTGGGGTTATGTACTTAGATCCCACTACTCTCCTTCAGCAGAGGATTCCTGGTCCTGCTCAGACTGGTATCTTGGGTCATGATTCCTCCACACATCTCCTTCCTTGCACCGTCTCTGGTCTGAATCCTAGTCAGTCAGTGCTGAATGTAGTGTCTGTGCCCTCTAGTGGTGCTGCTGGCCTCCTTGCACCGGGATCAGTGTCACTCTCCACCCCTGTCCTCAGCTCTACTGAGATCACAGGGCCAATTAGCAACCTCCTTTTCAAAGCAGGTCCACATGGCTTGGGCCTGTCAGATCAGCCAGTGGTCCTTCAATCAGCAGGAGGAGCTCCTCTGATGTCGCAGCTTAGCTCCTCCGTTCAGACATCTATAGCTAGCAGCATCTGTGTCCTGCCCTCCCAACAGACTATCAGCATGGCTGTCAACCAGCAAGGAGACACAGAAGGCAGTAATGTCCACTTACAGCACCAATCTCAGCCCATTAACAGAGCCCAGGCTGTGGACTCCTGTCCAAACAACACCGTTACTTTAGCTCCCAACCCATCCACCCCTCTCAGCCCAGCAAAAGGACGTGTTGTTGGAGTGTTCACACAAACGCAAACCTCTGCACACTCACAGAGCAGTAGAACAACTCCTATTCCAAGATCGTCAGAACATAGACCACCTAACTCCACCACAATAGCTGCAGTTTCAGGAGCAGAAAAAGGCAAACAGAAAGCGAAGAGGAGCAGGCAGAGTCCAGACGTGAGCAGTGGGAAGAAGCTCAAGGCCTCTCAGGCAGAGGAGCATCGCAGCAACCCTGCAGGAAGGCTTCCATCCTCAAACCCAAGGTGTGACACTCTTACAGTTGTGGCTGCTTAAAATGTATCACAGTTGTGCACTAAGTTTATTCCTGCTTACATGAGTACTGGAAAGAACCCTGCAGTGACTTTGTGAAGTTTATAATTCATTATGAATGTAAAACATCTAGAATTTAAAAAAAAACAAAAAACAAAAAACATCCAAGTTTAGGATTTAAAGTTTTATAACTTGATTTCACAGATTCTTCACAGTCCTATTACATATTGATAGTGATAAAGTATAATTGTGATTTTTTTTTACAAATACAAAAATGTGATTGTTCCCCCAAGCTAATCAAATATTTTGCCTAAGATTTAGGTTCAGGCAAAGAGAAGTGAAATGTCACGAATTGCGAAACTAGTTGTTGCACAATTTTTAAAATAGTTTTTAAAACAGCTGTTAAGTTAAGTACATAACGTAAACTTTGTGCCTGTTATAAACCTTTTTCATCTTTTTTCCTCGCAGCTTCAAGGAGCTGAACTCCCCTGAACCTATGGACACCGGCAAGCCCCCAGACAAGGCAACCAACAGGAGGTATGGAGTATCAATTTAAGTCACCCATCTCCAAACTGATCATAAAATATAGTTCTAATACTTGATTTACATCTTTTCTAGTGTTCTTGGGAAAAAGAAAACACCTGAAGGGCAGGTTTTAGCTGGGAAAGTAGTAGGAAAAGACAGACCATCTGCAGCTGGAGGAGCAGGGTCCCTTCCTGTGGCTTCACCACCCGACCAGGATGGAAACAGCAGGGATGCTGGCTTGGATAGCAAACCCAAAAAGGGCATCATCTTTGAAATCTGCAGTGAGGATGGCTTCCACATCCGCTGTGAAAGTATTGAAGGTGAGAGGAAATAACTATATCACCACCTACACCCTGACATTTTAACAGTAACTGTAAATACAAATTAGAGATGTCCTTGCTGCATTTAATATGAAACACACTGTCTGCTTAGATAAAACTGATTATTCAGTGTTGACATTTTTTCTAATGGTATCAAAAATTAGATTATATGCAAATGCTAATTGCACCTGCAAAATATTTAACAATACATTGGGAATGTCCCTTTACAGAGGCCTGGAAATCCCTGACTGATAAAGTGCAGGAAGCTCGCTCCAATGCCCGACTCAAAGAGGTCTCTTTTGAAGGTAAGGCGTCACTCGGACAACACAACAATAACCAAAGACAACAGATTCGTTTTGTCTAAGTATATTTCTAAAAAATACTTTCTCAGTACAAATATCTGTTTGCACACTTGAATGAAAAACTCATTGTGAAAGTCTTGCTTTGCTCCTTCCAGGTGTGAATGGACTGAGGATGCTGGGAGTCGTCCATGAGGCTGTGGTCTTCCTACTGGAGCAGCTGTACGGATCCAGACACTGTCGGAGCTACCGTTTCCGTTTCCACAAACCAGAGGAAACGGACGAACCTCCCATCAACCCCCACGGCTCGGCTCGGGCAGAGCTCCACCACAGGTTAGGAACAAACTGACACACACTCATCTGTAGGATATTGGGCTTGTTATTTCAGTCTGTTGTAGCGAACAGGCACAAAAAAATGTCTCCAGTAGGAACATTTTACATTTTTTAGCTAGTTGAAGGTATCGTGCATTTGGTGACCAGTAGGGCATGTAAAGCTCACAAGTGATCAGAAGTCCATCAGAGCAGTAATGGCACTTAATTACAACAGTCCAACCACTTCGTTATCTCTACTTCTATCACCACATAGTACTGCTGGTGCAGACTGTTAGTAATCAACACATAAAATGTAATTGCTGGCCCAAAATAACCATGTTACTGAATACTGCTTTGCCTAATGAGAATCTTCCTTCTGACTTCATTGATCTTGTCTTGGGTGTGTGTCTAACTATTCTCTATTCTACTCAGGAGGTCTGTGTTTGACATGTTCAATTTCTTGGCCTCAAAACATCGGCAACCTCCTGAGTACAGGCCGCAGGAAGAGGATGATGAGGAAGGGCAGCAGAGGACTGCCAGGTTAGTTATAGCACACAAAATCCAAATTATTTATTCTACAGTAACTACAGTAACTATGCTAAAATTGTGATGAAATTATTTACGTTATTACCATAACATTTCACTTTCATACTGTCGATGCAGGCGTGCCTCCATGGAGCTACCACTTGCTGTGAGATTCAAACAGCTCAAGGCAACCTCTAAGGAGACTGTTGGAGTCTACAGGTGAGATCAATGGTGTTTAATCTGTCAGTCATTTATGAATAATTTAGGTCCATCAAAGCCGAAAGAAGTAGGCTGTGTGAAATCAGCTGTTGGACTTCATTGCTCAGACCAATAACAAATCCCTGCTTGTTTTAATGTTGAGACCTGCTGACATTTCAGTCACTTTCAATTCTGCTCTTTGCAACGATTAACTGGCAGCTACTGAAATTTACTGTATAAGCATGGTCTCGATACACTCGAAAGTTAATCCAAAGGATGGTCAGATTGAAGGAATTGAAGCATTCAGCCTTAAATTCTCTGACTTCTTGCTATATGACTATTGATTGTAGGTGAGTCACCAATGACTTCTCGGTTGTGCCAAGGAGCACATAATTTATTATTTTTTATACAATCTGTTACTTTCTAAATGAGACATGTAGAATAATGTGACTCTGATGAGATATCCAAGTGGAGAACATCCATATTAATCTTAGATTAGGCTGGTTTTCAATACGAAACCAAGAGTCACACATAATTAGTTCAAGGTCTAATTTTGGCAATTAAAAAAAAATACCATGCCTTAGGGTTCATAGGTTTACTATACTATACATGTCTACATACAAAGACTTAAATGACATGGCTGTGATTCGCTGTATCCCTCTGCAGGTCTCCCATTCATGGTCGAGGTCTGTTCTGCAAGAAAACCATTGAGACGGGGGAGATGGTCATTGAATACTCTGGAAATGTCATTCGGTCTGTGCTCACTGACAAGCGGGAGAAATACTATGATGGAAAGGTGAGGTCTTGGGAATGAGTTCAAAATGTTTTTGTTGTTTGAATAGCTCGACTCGAAACGTATTGGGAGAGTCAAACATACAAACTGTCTTCTCTTTCCTCCAAGGGTATTGGCTGTTACATGTTTCGCATCGATGACTATGAGGTGGTAGATGCCACGGTTCATGGCAACGCTGCCCGCTTCATCAACCACTCCTGTGAGCCCAACTGCTACTCTCGGGTCATCACCGTGGACGGCCAGAAGCACATTGTCATCTTTGCCTCTCGCCGCATCTACTGTGGAGAGGAGCTCACGTACGACTACAAGTTCCCTATTGAGGATGCCAGCAACAAGCTGCCCTGCAACTGCGGTGCAAAGAAGTGTCGCAAGTTCCTCAACTGACACCGGCATCTAAACAACCTAAAGAGGACTGCTGATGAGGACACCCCTGCTAGGAGTTTGGCCATGTCACTGGTTTTATACCGATTTAATTGGTCCAGTCTGCGACGGACCACAGCTGCCAAGATGGCACGAGCTGTGCCAGTGTTCCTGCTGCTGGTGTTGACAGACCACAGCAGGGGCAGCAGTTGTCGGTGTATACTGTATATGCAGAAAGGGCCATTTTGGAGGACGGGCCATTCGTAGAAATTCCAACATATTGTGCCTCCTTTTGTCTCATTTACATTTGGCACGGGAAGTTTCACCTTCAGAGGTGAGTAATGAGATCACAGCACTGCAATATTCTAAGTTTTATTTATATTTGGATGAAAAAGTTACCCCTTCATAATTTTTTACATTGGCCCATCCTCCTTACTTTTTTAGAAATATGTTATGGTCTACTAATGCTGAGATGTGAACACAGAAGAAAAAAAAATCAAAGAACTTGGTTCCATTTTACACCAAAGTGCAATTTGTTGAAGGGACTTGTAACAGTAATTTTACAAGAAGTAAAAATTAGAAACTTGTTAGATTTTTTTTTTGTTTCTATCTCAGTGTCAGCTGTTATTGATGCACATCTCCCTGTCTGAATGTGCCCTGATGCCTTCAGAGCTGTTGTGATTTACTGGAACCTTTCCCTGACCAAACTTTTATAGAAGCTTGTGGGTGTGTACATTTGACACTGTAAATAGGGGCTGCTTGTGTATGGCAGCCTGATAAGAGCTGTACAGGTGGAAACACTAGGGGGAGCAGTGGCCACAGAAAAGAAGAGAGAAAAAAGAGACAAGGGAGGGGGGAAGTTCTTTTTTTAAAAAAAAGAAAAGAAAAAGCAAATGTTTATTTTTGGCCATTCGTGTAAAGGATGATATCTGAGGTTGATACCATTCGATGTACTTAACTTGACTTTTAGTCGGACAGCTTGGTAGCTATGTTGACATGTTGTTGATGGGATGAAGCCTCTGGCCTGAGAGAGCGAGGCAGCTAGAGATTCTGGTGGACTGACAACCGAGGGACCAGAGAAACCTACTGATGTGCTTGAGTAGACATATTTATAATTGATTTTTTTGAGCTGTGTCTCAGACACAGACGTACTGACAGACATGTTGCAAGTTTGTGCATGCTGTTGTTATTATCAAACTTGTTATAAGCTTGGACTTTTGAATCACGTTCCAAATTACAGCAGCAAAGAGAACCAAACGTCACGCCCTTGAATTAAATTTTCACACAGCTTGTTTTCTTCTTGGCCTGTTGTGATAACCATTACTATGGAAAAATGTTTTTTTATTTGTATTGTCTTCTAAAGTCTTGTCTGTTATCTGTCTTTTTATTATGGACAGGGAAATATCATGCTTGCTTTTAAAAAACAAATGTAAATAATGTATATTTTTCTACAAAAAATCTTAAAAAGCACTCACTAGTGAATAGCACTTAATGATGGTATTTATATTTTTAAAAAATCGTATTTATTTTATTGCCATTTTTGTAGGAAATAGAGGTTTACAAACACTAATGCTTGGTCTCTATGTTTTGTATTCTGCTGCCTTTTCAAAAGTTGTTTTTTTTTTTTTTGTTGTAATTTTGTTTTTGTTTTTTTTTATTTGTAGCCTGAATGTTTTCTTTGATTCCAAAGACTGACGCTGGTCTGTGGCTTGGTCCCCTTTTTAGTTCAGTCCACCAGTAGCTCTTTATCTATCCCGGGCCGTTTGGTCAGAGTTGACGTTTTTTTTTTTTTCATTGTTTCAGTTCTAGCTGGCAGTATGGCAGTCATGTGAACTATTATTATGCACTTGAGAGAGTTCAGATTGTTGATCCATAGCAGATATCTCCTCTCTCCAGCCTTATTGTCTCCACACATCACACCGAGAATCAAGTCCACTTACAGGCTGCTACCAAGCAGTCAAACCGAAGTGATTCAGTTTTCCGTCAGTAATCAGCCGAGTGTCAGCAGGCGTACAGCCAGTTGGCTGCAAACAAACTATTCACACAAGTAAAATTCAACAACAGTTTAAGGTGTTATGTCCCTCTGCAGACTTGGTCTATAATAAAGAGGTGCCTTTATTTTAATTCTGTTTTAATTCCAACAGCTTTCATCATATCTCCACTGAGCCAATTTGTTCATTTAAAGAAAACATGTCGTCCTGGTGACTGCTCATCAGTGCTCACCAGCATTTGGAAAGCATTTGTTTCATCCAGTCTCCTTTCCTTGTAGTTTGCCTTAGTTGAAAATGAGCACGCCTCTTCTTTCTTACAAGCCTTCATGTCCCGGACCGAATATTTCAGCAGATTGTTTAGACTGACTGGTTCCACTATGAAGTCAATTACTTGGTTTTGTCCCTTTTAATTAATTTATTGTCTGCCGTTCATGCTGACTTCGTTATCACCTAAAGGCCGTTAGCAGTTACTCCCACACTGCCCC
This sequence comes from Stegastes partitus, assembly GCF_000690725.1. Lineage (NCBI taxonomy): Eukaryota > Metazoa > Chordata > Actinopteri > Pomacentridae > Stegastes > Stegastes partitus. The sequence goes on along the minus strand of NW_007577800.1, from coordinate 689,091 downwards.
TTGTTGTGAACTGAAACTAAAATATGACCCACAAATGGTTTGCACTTTAGCTGTGACACAGGCACTGAACAGACATAGGAAAACTCAGCTCTCTCCCTCCAGACAGACAATGCAACTCCAATGCTGAAACCACAAGCACAGATAGTCACTGAGGATGCTTCGCGCATTGGGCTCTGATACAAAACTGAGTTTGGTCGACTTGGAATGGTCTTGATGACTTCTGACAGCGGTGTTTGAGGCTCTAGCAAAGTGCACTTGACTCTTTTTCTGCAACAAAGTGAAGGCAGGGACCACACCAGCAGCCCTCTCCTTCCTGACGGTGTAGTTTGTGCAAACCTTGGCTGTGCTTTTTCCACTGAGACCCCCCCGCCCCACCTTTACTGACAGGCCAGCCTCGCGGTTGTACAGCGGCACCAACATTGGGCTCGCTGGGATCTGCTGCTAAGGTCAACAATGAATGTATATTCTTCCTCTGCATCACCAGACTCGTGATGATACTTTGTCAGCTGTGTTTGTTTTCAGTTTCTCGTGTCAGCAACCCTGGTAGTTGTGGAAGATGTGTAGATGTGACCTCAAACTGGGCAGCAGCAGCAGTTTCATTTCAGCACTGGGAATTATACTGAGGTGTGAACAGCGGTGGCATTTCTGTCTGTAGAACAACCGGTTAGCTCAAACAGTTCACGCTAGCATCGGTGATGACACGGTCACGGATGCCAAGGGCTCTGTCTACGACTCTCACTTCACGAGATCCACTCCTGCATTTTCAGGGTCAGAAGGTTCAGTCATTTATTTCACTGTTTTAAACAGCATATATACAATAAGGAAATGGTCTCTGTTGTTTCTTTGGACTTCATTTTTACCACGCCACACCAGTGGCCCTTCTCCGTCGGTATCTGTAATTATAGTATAAATACTTAACAATATTATACAGAAACATGCATAGTAATTTCTTGTACTTTAGTATCTATACAATATATGGAATGGACAGACAAACTTAGTTACAGTAGCAAAACAGGAGATTTATAATGGTTAATAGCAATGTTTCAATGTACTCTATAATGGTTTTGTGTTACAGTACTATCAGATAAAACTAACGTGCATCATTCTTTTGTATATTGATATCCAGTACCAATTTTGCTGTGCCTGTGAGTGTTCCTTCGCCAGCAAGGAGCATTGCAGTTTTTCTTTTATTTTCTCTCTGGAAAGAAACGGTTTTTATGTGATGAGAAATGTAACTGTATTAATGTGGTTGTGAACTTCTTGAGGTCAGCCATTTAGTTTTTTTTTTGTTTTTTTTTCCTGTTTGTTTTTTTATTTTCTTCTGGTTGTTGTAGTGAATGTTTTCTGTTTTCTTTCTTTCTTTTTTTTTATTTTTTTTTTTTACATTTTAACAGGGACTTTTTAGACAGCTTACTTGATGGCTAAAATTAAAGAGATTTGGTTTGTGGAGACTGACCAGGAGTTTAAAGATCCCACCAAAATGTCTTTTTTCTTTTCCTTTTGGAAACCTCTCATGTCTCCCTGACCACCTCTCTCTCCTCCGAAGCTTTGGTTGTACTTATTATGTACTGTTTTTTTTTTAATAGAAAGTCATAATGCTGAAATAATGCTGATGTTGAAAACATTTAATTTATTTATTTTGTGCAACATCCACCCTGAATTGTTCTTTTACAAGTCAAGGTTTTGGAGAGGTCGGGCGAATACTTAACCTGTATTTGTAATTTTCTAATTGTTTCTTGTATAGAAGTTGTCAGCCGAGGATGGGATGTGGTGTCACAGAGAAAGCGTACAATAGGATGTTGAAAAAAGGAGGGATCGTGGATCATGAACAGGCTCGTTTTCTTTTGCCTTGAATATACCTTTGTCTTATCAATATTTCCTCCTGCTCTCTGTAATAACGGTATTCATGACAGTCATATTTTCTCTCATTTAACATTGTTCTTTCAATACACATCAACGAAATGAAGGAAAACCACCACCGTGAAAATAAACCACAAACTACTTGGTTGAATGTATAATTAGGAAACAAAGTTGTACATAAGTGTAAAAAGAAAAGTTTCTAATCATGTTTATTTTCTATGCACTTTTTTATTTAAGTGATAGTTTAAATAATAAACATGTCTCCTTTACTCTTTTCTGTCTCTCGCCTCCTTTACTGTTTGACTGGGTGGTTTAGAAAAATGTGTTGTTGTTTCTGTAGTTTTTCTATTCCTCCAGGCATCTGCTGCTTTCTATTGTATAAAAATCTTTAATGCCACTTGTTTGAGTTGTGTAGACTGTTATATGAAACACAAACTTTAGATTATTTTCATGTGGTGCACAGAGGATGAAGACAGGAAACCTCCACCTCATGAGCTGGATTTGGTTTCATCTTTTTTTTTTTTTTTTTTTTTTAATATTGCATGCTGTTGTCTTTATTAGGGCTTATGTGGATTCTGTTATTGAGATGAACTCATTTGTGTGTTGCTTTTTTATTGAGGCAGCCAGAACAACAAGCACAAGAGAGAGCCTGATTTGCATGAAGCAGAGAGGAGAGAAGCTGGTTGAGATCAGGAGCCCTGCCTGCACAAGGGAGAGTTGTAACCTGGCCTGGTCTGTTTTTAACTAACTGTGAACCATTCATTAGTTTAAATCAGAGACTAATTGAGAAACTGAGACTGTGAAGGAATGGACCAGGAGTGTGCACTAAACTGTCTTTGAGAAACCCATTTTGGAAGCAGAGTTACTAGATCTACTGTTTCCAACCAGAAAATGGTCAAGCTCTTTCTTCTCCAGATGTTTTCTCCAACACCTGGAGAGACAAAAAAGGTACAGGAATATGTTCTGATAGACACTAGAGCATAATGGGCTCAATCCAGACTGCAGTGATAATTGTGTTCTGAAAAAGAAAAATGCACAGATCCTGTCTTAGTCACTGTTAGCATTTTGTTTTTATATTTGAAGCCAGCTACACAGATTACACTCCACACAGTAACACAAGTTACTAAAGTTTATTTTCAGTGTGATTGTTCATCCTCTGTATAGAAATGACTGGAAACCATTGGATTTCTGCAACATCAGGAAGAAATGCATCCAAAATTCTAACTAAAATTAGGTAAGTGCCAACTAATGATTATTTTTATTGTCTGACAAATGCTTTCTCAATGAAACTTTAGGCAATGAGGTGTTCCAAAGTAAAAGAAATAAAACATTTTGAAAAGTCTCCCAGGTGTTCCCAGAGCCCAAGCTGACCCAGTCCAAAACCCAAGGGTAATTTAGTTTACTATAATAAAACATAAGGAAGTCTGATCCTCCAAAACTACATTTAATGGTAAATACAGCATCAGAATAGTTGTGATGAGTTTGTTGGTCAGCTGAAGAAGAAACTGACCCACTATTTCAGCTCTGCATGTTGGATTTGAAACTTAAAAACATGAAGCATCATCAGGATTACAGGCGACTGTTTTATGTGGTGTGTCGGGTTTTTTTTGTGAGTTTCTACAACAATGGAATGACATCAGATCAGAACTACAAGTACTACTTTTGTGGCAGTTTATATAAAATTCTTTAGTGAGTCAGTTAGCTCTGGTCAAAATAACGATTTCTTTTCACTGCCAAGAGCAGATGTGGGGGAATCAGTGCATCATCACATTGCAGTGTTTTTTCAAAAAGCAGAACATCTGTGTTCACAGTTCGTGGGTTCATGGTGGTCTTTATTTTCACTGGGAAACTAGGTCTGTTTCTAAATAACAGACTCAACCCCAAACTAAAACTGCCTTTTTTATTTAAGCCAAGTCAATCACACTTCAATACCACCCACTGGAAGTGAATTCAAATTGTTGGGTTGCCAAGTGGTCCAGATTACCAGTAAATCCTCTGAGCAGCAGTTTATGGATTCTTACAGGAAATTGGAGTAGCAGACTCAGAATGTGCTGATTCTGGTGCTGCTAATTAAATACATGTCTTACCTTCAGTCACAGCTCACTACCTCCACAGGAGTCTGCTGAAACCCCTCTTCACAACAGCCTGAAGACTCAAATTCAAAGGAGTTTCTGCTCTTGTTTGAAAGAGCTGCTGACCAACAAACCCCCTCCTCACCACATTCCCATAAAAGCAGCATTTCAGTGTTAAAACACTAAGCAGAGCCATGTGTTCACTCAGAGCAGCTTCACTCTTTGTTCTCAGGCGTCCCACAGTAAAATATTTTATTCATAAACTGCAGGGCGGGTGCACGTTCTAATATGCAATTACATAATTTTAATTTCCTCAATATGTGACTTTAACACATATAGACTGAATTAATTTGGCGGAAATGATTTACAATGTAGTATTTAAAACTGTTTCCACAGTGCTTGGGAAATCCATCCCTCCAGCAAAAATACTGGCCCTCCTTTACAAAAGCCAAAGTTTTTACTTTTATCCTTTGCAGTTTTGAAATGACATGCATACTTTTCTACAAATCTGCTGTACATAATCTCAAAACAGGGAGATAAACTACTAAAGAGTCAGATAAACTTTTACTTTTACTTTTTAACTCAGTGATGTGTCTTGGGGTCATCAGGTGGTTTGAGTGTTTTAACATCAAACACTCTCACTCAGGCAACCCAGCTGGGCTTGATCAAACCCTGGCTTTTTTCCAGGTGGTGCTATGCCACCCATGGTTCTCCTCTCCTGATCCACAGACACCTTAAAGGAACTTGTGCTGCCTCAGCAGCCAACCTGATGGCCCTTCCTTGATTCAGAGGGAAAACCCTCTTCATCCTACCTCGATGGGATTGAACTTTAATGTTTTTTTTTTTCTCACTAGCTCAGCAGGCTTTTACCTCTTTCTGTCTTGTCTTTGTTAGTGTGGGCGTCCTCGTGATTGGCAAGATAGAGCAGAATGATCTTCCTGGAGGTTCCTGAGATCAGCACCAAGTCTGGCTCTAGCGCTTTAGGGAACTTCAGCTGCTTCCCCAAGAGTGACTTTTGGTCCCTAATCTTGAGCCGCTGCGCCCATCAGCACCCTTGGCTGCACCTCAGCAACATCTATGGCTCACACTGCACTATAACTTTGTTTGTTCTTGGCCTCAATAAGAGACTGAAAGACTTTGGTTAGCAGGACTCTTGACTCTGCATCACCGCCCTCCTTTGGATCACCCTGAATTCTTCATTCAGGCCACTGTCGGGGAGTTTCAGCTTGTTGCTTCAGCTCCGAAGGTTGTGAAGGTAGCCTCTGCCACATCCATAGAAATCTGCTGAGCCTCCTCTTAAAGTCCTCAGCTATGGAGTTTGGGACTAAGACATACTAGAGAATCCCTTAGAGGATGGATGCCATGTAGTCATATCCAGGCCTTTGATTTCTCTGGTAAGCCTGACTTGTCCACTGCAGCTAGCCAGACTTCCAGCCCATAGTTTAAGGCATTGTGGTAGGTAAAAACCATTTTAATTTCATTACTTTAACCTACAGGAGTATAACAGATTAGCTTCACACAAACACAAAGAGTTGGGAGTCAGTGGGAGTGAAGTCAGCCTGGTGAGAGCACTGAAGGAAAAGTCAGAGCATTAAAGTTACTACAGTTCATCCTGAGGGAAACTCGAGTCTCCAAATCCCAAAGCAGTCCATCCACCCAAAAGTCAACTCAAATCTACAAATGTCAACCTCATGGTGGTGCTAGATGTAAGGTCAGGGGATCACCAGAGTCATCAAGTTTCATCCTCTGGGGAACATGGATATGCAAAATTTCACTACAGCCTTTCAAAAAGTTGTGTAGATATTTTAGTTTTGACCAAAGCAGAGTACTGATAGGGCAGCATCACAATCCTTTGAATTACTGACATGACTAAAAAAAGACACCCCTGTGCAATATCACCAAAATGTAAAATGATTTAAAATGGAATCACCTGATAATAATTGCACCATCCGTCGAAACTCAGTGCCACAAAAGTAGATTCAAACCTTTTTCTTTTCAATATTTGTCTACTTTAATTTTTGCTGACAGACTCCATTCTCCTCGGCACAGACGATATCAGATTTCAGGAGAGATGCTCTGTCATTATTCATTCTTCTGTTTTTTTTTTTTTCAGCTGCTCTTTTTGCCTGGTTGTGCTGCTCAACCCTTTTCTCTAAAATATCCAAAAGATGTTCTACTGGATTCAGATCAGATCACATACTTGACTGGGTCTTATTTTTCACTTTTTCTTCTTCAGAAACTGTTGTGTAATTTTGGCTGTGTGCTTTGGATCATGATCATGCTGGAATAATCCTCTTCTGCAAAGCCTCTGCAGCCTAGGAGTCATCTTATCAGCCAGTATTTTGGTATATCCATGGGCATTCATGGTACCATCTATAAGTGTCTGTGGAGATGGGTGTAATTGGTGGCAGAGGGCAGGGGAGAGAGGTGTGGGGCAGAGCTCAGGAGATTAGTGTCAGGTGAGTTGATGGGTCCAGGTGCTGCTGGTCTGGCTAATTGTGGATATGCTTGTGCACATAGTAGGGTGCTGGCGGCAGAAGAGAAGAAGGAGGCCAAGGAGGAGGATCTCTGGCTGGTTGGTGAGACAGAAGACGCCGACGGGAGAGCGCGTGCTGCAGCCTGCAGGAGCCGGGCCGCTGCAGACACGCGGGCGCTTTGTGTTATTTCTATTGTTTTGTGCCGGGTTTGCGCCGTACGGCCAATAAAGACTGTGGACCGGCAGCGATTCGTGTGTCTGTGCTGGGGGGAATCCCACGGAGGTAGCGAGACGGCTACAGTGTCATCTCACCAACACCTTTTATGCTAATGCAGCCCTGTATCATCACACTCCCACTGCTGTGCTTCATTGTCAGGACTATGTGTTCACTGTATTATTTCTGATGAGGTGCATGCAAAACATGCTGGACTCCACCTGACCACAGAATCTTCCACAACAAGGTTTCTTTTTGAAGCTATTTGCTGTATAGCAAGCAAAGGTCATTTTATTAGATTTTGTTCATAGAGGTTGGCATTATGCAATAGCCTTCACATTGTCTGAGCTGTCACAGAAACTTAAAATTCCTTTGACAACCCTATGGCACTTACCCATCATTTTTTCAGAGCTAGATTGTGCAAGTAGTGCACTATCTGTGTCGTCATTGTAGTAGGATGGACACTGCAGCTCTGATTAGTGGTACTATGGTTCTTTTCTATACTTCCTGATCACTGCTTCAACTGTATTTTCACTGCTTTTTAGCTGATCACAGATCTTTCTGTATCCTTTTCCATCTTTGTGAAGTCTCATCGTCTAATTTTTCACCTCCTCTGGCAATTCTTTTACTGAGCTATGCTGCCGACATGCAGATAATCACAGCCCATAGGTCCAAAACCAAGAAAGTTCTGGAGTTCACAGATCATTTTATAACCATGTTCGTGTGGTTAGGCTAATTGGAAATCCCAGCTGCACTCAATTTAGTTTCAATGATCACAGGGTTTCCAACTTGTTTGTCAGCGATCATTGGTGTATGCACTTTTGTTGCACTGAGTTCCTACTTTGTATTTTGACTGTATAGTGTTTACAAAGCATTAGTTTTTGGCTATTCATAAGGGCAACTTTGAATCATTGAACATTTATATGATATTGCACAATGGTGTACTTGTGCTGCACACTGTATAAATGTAGATTATCACCAGATGACTTCTAACAAATAAACATGTAGAAAATATTTACATCTGTGTTTTCACTTTGTGCATGGCTAAAACTAACTGCCTCTGCTCCAAGACTTCACTCTGTTTTCTCATCACAGATTAGCTCAATGTGCTGTGATATCATCTCCAGTTCTGGCACCAGACCGGTCCTTTTGGGGTCAACGCTGCATGATAACAGTGAAAACATGTTTTCGTTGGCCAGGTCTCAAGGAGAGCAGCAAAATATAATCAGCTCAAGTTTAGTTCACTTGCCAAAAAGACATTAAGACCTCTTGCTTTATCAACTTAACGCTACCACTGAAGGATTACGGGGGAAAAAAGAGGATTACTGTCAGAGTCCTGCTTGAGTGGAAGACTGATATGAGAAGATGCTATCTGGATTGGGCAAATTACTTCATCTTGGAGGCAGATAATGAATGTGTGAATGTGTGTGTGTTTCTGGCTTTTATCTGTTTTGACTCTTAGTTTTTCTGTCGATGGTCTGCCTTTGTGAGCGGTGCTGTTTCTGTGTAATAAAGCTGGGAGGACAGCTCATTTTTTAACTGCAGTGTCGTTTGCGTTTTTTGACCACAGCCCTCTGAACTCCCCGTGCTCTTGGAGAGTTTTCCCAACACCGTTATGCAACGTCCGAAACATTCTTCCATTTCTCATCCCCCTCTTCTCTGTTCTTATCCCTCCCCTCACACTGATTTGGACGCGCTTTTTGTTTTGCTTGTGTATCTCTTTTATTTGTGCTGGATTACCATCACATATTTTCCTCTGTCTCCTCCACCCATGGTTCCTCCTGTCCCACCCACCCCAGTTTCTAATTGGATTTCATTACCATTCCTTTTTCAGTTTTTTCCCAGCCAGACTCTCTGAACGGTAGGAACAGCTTTCAGTGGTTTCTCTTCAACACACACACACACACGAACATCAGCAGCAGCAGCAGCAGCAGCAGCAGCAGCTCCCAAAGACTTCATTCCATCATCTGGTAAGGTTGGCTTCAATTCTTGAATTAAACATTATAAATCAGAGCTGCTCCTCAGTGCAGGTGAAAGGGTTGGGAGAGAACTAAAGTACTGGCATCTTTTTTTTCCCCTCTAGACCATCCAGTATAAACTAAATTACCACAACGTGCATCACTGTGTATTGGCTAGATATACCTGTTATACAAAAGATGACTCAGTAAAAGTTCTGCATTCAAAATTTGATGTGAAAGTGCAAAATTTTTCAGAACAATGTGGCTGAAGTATCAAAAGTAAAAGATCTTACCTATTAGAAGAATGCCTGCTGTCAGTTTTGTACTATTATATATTACAGTACTTGATTTTATTACTGACACAAGGTTAAGCAGTATTTAAATGTTTTACACTAAATTCTTACACTAATCGAAATTAACAGTAAAAATTTAACAACACTAACAAACTTCTCTCTACTGGAGTACAAGTTAATCTAAATTAGACTTACTTGCAGAATTTGCATACTTTCCACTACCTCATAAGACCGTATTCAAAATTACATGGTTAAAATAAATGGGCAGCTTTGCTGTTTACCAGCCTGATGCTGAGTTACCGTAAATGTGGATAATTTCATCGCATTCCAGCTGGTGTTATGGCGTCGTGCCAAACTGTTCCGAACGGATGGATCAGTCAGATAAATTTTTGATCTCCCTTCTAAACCTTCATCTCAACCACCCAGGTGGTAAAATTAAATCCAAACCACTGGACTGTAGTTTGATTAAAATCAAAACTCGAGTTTCCAGCAGAGCTCTGGCCATTTCAGTTGAAGTCCCTCCACAGTTTTCAAACTGAGAACATTTGGACTTAATCTGATGACATGGCAAAAAGAAAAGGCAAAAACAAGTGTCACAAAGTGTTCTCCAAACTCAATATGCTCTCTATAAATGAATAAAAAATAACAACTTCTACAGTGAACCTCGCCGTTCAGGTATTAGTGGTCTATAAACAGTGGATTCTTCTTTGGTGCTGTCACTGAAAACATTCATGTTTCCAATCATCTGAGGGCTACTGAGGAGTGAGCAGCTGCTCAGACTCTCCAGTATTTGTCCTCTTGTCTGCTCTCGTCTTCTGCCAGGAATGCTGACATTGAAGTCTTTCTCCCTCCTCCTTTTCTCTCTTTCTTTTCTGTTTATGTCCTCCCCCCTTCCTTTTTTCTCTCTTTTTCTGCTGCTGTTGTGGATGTAAGCTCTCAATTCCAGTTAGAAGACCTGCTGATAGATGACAAAATCTTGAATTGCTCATTATTGCGGCGCACCACAAACAGCAGGTTTTCATTACTAAACTTGTTGTTTGGCAGCTGGAAGTGTTTCTTCTGCTCAGTTCATCAGTTTAGTTAATGATGCCGTGACGCCTGTCCTTCTCCCAGACGGACGAACCAACAGTGGAGATGAACTCGTAAAATATCCTGCATGGACCAAAACCCAGCAGGAAAAGATTTTTATTCTTTTTTAAACAATGCAATTTATAGTTTTATATAAGGCAGACAACACAAATGAACTATTTGATAACTTTCTGGCTAAAGATGCAGCGTCAATAGAGGACAGATGTTGTGAATTCATGCTCACAACCAAACAGGAAAGAGGAGGCAGAGAGAGAGTTTGACTTTTAGGTGTGTCTGTTAGCAGTTTCTGAGTGGACTGACTGGTATTCAGCATCTCATCAGACTTTTATAAGAAACATCTGTTTAGAAACCAACAGTATTAATGTGTTGTTTTGGAAGTGAGCGTCTGTACTAAATGAGCAAATCATACTTTATTAAATCAAATGTTATGTGGCTGATAATATAATATGGTTTTCATATAATATTCACGACATGTTCGAAATACTTTTTGCCATGAATTTCTCATCCTGTAAACTGGGCTGTAAATTTCTTTAACTTTCAGTTATTAGATTTAATAAGAAAGGGTGCTTCTCTTTTGCTCATGTACAAGTTAAATCAGTTCAGTGTCAATGGTGATGGTCAGCTCCTTTTCTGTTTGATTGTTGTAGAATTTTCCTTTACTTCTGGTTATTTTTAAGCTCTTCCCCTCCCTCCATCACTTCCCTCCATGTGCCTTCCCTAAAAAGGTGCATGCTGTTCTCAGTATCACAACTCTCAGCTCGATCATTTGAGGAAAATGAGTCACCTGTTGGATCATAAACTGCAGCTGTATTAATAAACACAAGCTCTCAGTGTGTGTGCTGTTGCAGTCAAATATCAGCAAAAAGCTACACTTAGGAAAGTTTAAAAAGTATTTTCATTGCTATTACACCTGACTGGAGGAGGACGCTTTCAAAACTTCTTACTTGGTACACTTGGTTACACTTTTGGCTGCACTGAGATCAAATGAAGTTGGAATGTGGTATGCTTATTTCTGATTTTCTTTTGCCTCAAACCAAGTGGGGGTTTGTATGCAAGGTGCATGAATAAATATGCTTAAAACAGTTTAGTTTGGTTTTCAGAAATAATAGATTCAGCTTTTTTTTTTTCTTCTTTTTAAAAAAAAATCTGACCACTCTCAAGGGCAGTTTTATGACTAAATATGAGTGTTTTTGAGTCACATTGTTGCACAACTCCATGACTAAAACATGACAAAGTAACTGTGCAGCAGTTTGGACTAGTCATCATCCTGCAGGTTTTTATCTGATTTTATAGGAGAACTTGCAGCCAACAGAACTGTCAGAGAGGAAAACGCTCCTTTAATTTACTTGGTAGTTTTCCTTTTAAACAAAATGGAAACTTTTGTAATCCTTTGTCATGCTCTGTTTGACAAGAAAAAGCAAACTAAATATTATCCTGAAAGGTCTTCAACTATGTTGTAAAAAGAAAAAAAAACAAATCTTGCTTCAGTGTTTAGACATGCTGCAATTTGAAAAAAATTACATGTTCTCTCCTTCCATTTGTAATTCTGACGTTTTATTTGCATTCGCTGTGGGATTTGCGGTGTACTTTTGTTTCATCAGATCAAAAATTTCTCCTATTGTGTGCAGTCCAGTCCAAACTTTGGTGTCACTCCTCCATTGCCTTGTATGTAAGCTGTAATGCCTCTACTTTTTTTCCTTTATCTGTATGTTTTTTCTGCTTCTTTTTCCTCTCACAGCCTTGACACTGCAATGACATCACTCCGGCTGTTACCTTTGTTGCACTCCCTCCTTGTCCTCCAAGTCCATCTTTCCAACCAGTTAGAAGACAACAAGATCCCTCCTAGTCTGTGCACTGGTCACCCTGGTATCCCCGGCTCTCCTGGAGCTCATGGCAGCGCCGGTCAGCCAGGGAGAGACGGGAGGGATGGGAGGGATGCTGCTCCAGGGGAGAAAGGACAGAAAGGGGACAGAGGGGACTCAGGTACTCTGTTTCATCTGTGTTATTGTGTGATACTGTCAGCGTTGGATGCTCATGTTAGTGCTCCTCTTCCTCTCCAGGTGAGACGGGAGTGCGAGGCCTGATCGGAGACAGGGGTGATCCTGGAGCAAAGGGGGAGAGGGGGGAACCAGGAGAATGTGCAGTGGCTCCCAAATCAGCCTTCACTGCCAAACTGTCTCAAGGCCTCACTCTGCCCCTCAATGTGGGCGACGCAGTCCGCTTCGACACCATCATGCTCAATGAACAGGGCGACTACAACAAAGAGACCGGACGCTTCACCTGCAAAGTCCCTGGAGTCTACTACTTTGCCGTCCATGCCACAGTCTACCGTGCCAGCCTACAGTTTGACCTGATGAAGAACGGACACGTGGTGGCTTCTTATTTTCAGTTTTATGGCAACTGGCCCAAACCTGCATCTCTGTCAGGCGGTTCCCTGCTTCACCTTGTCCCTGGTGACCAGGTGTGGGTCCAGATGGCGCTCTCAGAGTACAATGGATTTTACTCCAGCACCAAGACTGACAGCACCTTCAGCGGCTTCCTGGTGTACTCAGACTGGAAAAACTCTGCTGTGTTTGCATGACAAGCGCTTATGAACAAAACAAACGTCGTATCCCATTGAGGGAAATGAACCACAGCTATTTGATTTTCTAATTGAGAAGTTCTGGATAGAGACAAGTGAATCTGCTGCGACGTGCTACAGCTGTATTTGTGCAAGAAATAAAATGACACGCCAGACAATGTTACTTGAATAGCACATAGCGTACTGGTGAAGTGTGAGGTACATACACTGAGCAGTGCTGTTTATTCTGTGTCTGTTCCTCACTTGCAGCCTTTAAACTGCTGTGACAGTTAATTCTTGTAACAGATGTTGTGACAGTGGCAGCTCCAAGCCGCTAATTCAAACAGCATTTATGCAACTATTGCACTTTTTCCCTTGTCAGTAACTACACAGCTAACATACAACATGAATAAATCTTCAGATTTATTTTCTAAAAACACACTTGACTGACATATTTTTGGCCATAAATACACAGTAATGGTAGAAAGGTAAAGGAATTAGATTGACTGTTGACTTAATTAAATTTAGTTTAGTTTTATGTGTATGTGTAGCACCAAATCACATAAGTCATCCTTAAGGCACTTTACACAGTAAGGTAAAGATTTTACAATAGTGTATTATACAGAGAGCCCAACGAATCCAAATATCTTGTTTGAGCAACTCTTTGAAAGAAAAAACTCCTTCAACAGTAAGAAGCGTCCATCAGAGCCAGGCTCAGGGAGGGCCGCCATCTGCCTCAATCAGTTGGGGTGAGGGTGACGTAGAAGGAGCAGGATAACAGATGGAAACAGACAAACAACATATAGGACAACAGTAAACACTGGGGAAGTCAGAAACTGCTGATCAGAAGTTTGCAGCTCCAGCAGCCACAGAAACCTGCACAGAAGAAGTTGTGTCATGCACAGTGTGAGGAATGAAGGAGAGGAGAGAAGCTCAGTGCATCATGGGAAGTCCCATAGCAGTCTAAACCTATAGCAGCATGACTCACAGATGGTTCAGGGTCACCTAGCAGCCCTAATTCTAAGCTTTGTCAAACTGAAACTTTTAAGCCTGATCTTTAAAGTAGAGAGGGTGTCTGCCTCCTGAACCCAAACTAGAAGCTGATTCCTCAGCGGAGGAGCCTGATAGTTGAAGTTTCTGCCTCTCATTCTGCTTTTGGAAACTCTGGGAACAACAATTAAGTCTGAGAGTGAAGGGCTTCATTGGGATATTATGGTACAATGAGGCCTTTTAGAAACAATTAAGCCTGTTGTTACCAGCTTTATACATGAGGAGAAGGATGTTAAATTCTATTCTGGCATTTACAAGGAGCCAATGAAGAGAAGCTATTAGCAGCAATCTGCAGCATTTTGGATCAAATGGAAGTTGTTGGGACATTCTGATAATGAAGAGTTGCAATCATCCAGCCTGGAAGTAACAAATGCATGGACTAGTTTTTCAGCATCACTCTGAGATAGGATGTTTCTGATTTTGACAACTCTGCACAGAGGAAAGAAAATCATCTTAAAAATGTGTTTTATGTTTGAGCTCCAGACCTCCTGATCAAAAATAACTCCAAGTAAGTCAATTTAAGATCATTAACTTCAAACCAAGCTGCTGAGTAACTTTCTGATAACATGGCCACTTGAGTTCAGTTGAATGACAATTTAGGCCTTTCAGTTATGAAAAAAAATACCCATAAAACACCATAAACATACACTTCAACTCCTATTTAAAGAAGAATACAGATAAATTATTAGAAACAAAATCTCAGTAAATTTAATAAAAGTAATTATTTTAAAGTAAAGCCTGTTTATTTAGATTGTTATATACTACCTTTTTAGACTGTTATGGAAGATACAAACATATTAGCATCAAAATACAGTTGTGCGTAAAGAACCAAAAGTACTTAGCTTGCATACTGTATATTATATGATTGGATTATGATTAATGATGCATTATTGTGTTCATCACCTTAAGGCTGGCACTCATACCACTACTTTAAATTGTTAATCTGCTTGTAATATTTAAGATTTTGGTTAAATATATATTTTGCAATAATAAACTAAATCTGCAAAGCAACTAGTAACAGTTGTCAAATAAATGTAGTGGAGCAAAAAAAAACACAATATTTGCTCTCAAGTGGAGTAGAAACATAAAGTTGTCAGAATGAAGTGTCATATTTGAGTAAACATACTTAGATACTTTCCACCACTGTCAGTGGGTCACAAGATAAATCTGTGGTAGGAAAAATATATATATTTTATCACTTTTTTTTTTCCTTTCTACTTTTAGCTTCTTCTTTTTTTGAACAATGTCACCACATTGAGACTCAAACTGTTATACAAATGAAGCCACATGAGCAAATCTTCAACACTGCATTATATTTTCTAAAAGCATCATATGTTGTTTAAATCTTGATCTAAAAACTAACTAATAGAACTGTAGAATGTAAATGTAGAATGTAAATGTAATACAAGAGTATGAAGTTGCATAAAATACTAGATTGAATACGAGTAAAGTACAAGTTTCAACACTTCAGTAAATCCACTTACTTACTTTCCAGCTCTGCCTGATTAATCAACTTTCATGAGGAATTTTTATTAATAAAAATCTAACATCCAGTCCTCTGGTTTTTATTCCCAAAGGCAGCAAACTACCAAAGTAAATACCAAACTGAAAAAGGCTGGAACATATTCATTTTCCACTGGATTCCCTGTGTTTACCTCGGCCTAATGATTTCACCAAACGCTGTAAGTACCTTGACAGACTCACGAGCTACATTTCAGCAGTGCGAGCTGGTTGGTGTAAGTCAGTCGTCTCCTTCTTCCCGTCAGTAATCACGGTGAATATTATTCTTCCAGTTCACTGAGATGAGTCTCTCCTTATGTTTCTTGACAGTTTTCTTGAAGCCCAATTGTTTATTTAGTGGAGTCAATTCTGACAAGACCAGAACCCATGAAAGGCTTTCTGTGTCTGTCAAACACACTACCTCAGACATGAGGAAATGCTATTTTCCCCTCTCTCCCCGAGACTCCTACACATAATTAAGCTCCAAATATATCCTCATAACTATTCCCTTCAGGGTGGAATGAGAGATCCAAGGAGTTAATCAATCTTCCCTTGGCATCAATCAGTTATTTCCATTAGTTCACTGCCTGTAAATCACTCTGTAAAGGCTCAGAGCTGATGGCAAGGCAGACAGTGACATCACTCCCTAAATGCAGAGTGGGCGGGTGTCTGTTTGGGTGAAGGAAAGTATGGTGACACTTTGACATTTGGATTAAAATGTCGTTGCTGATAGGGTGTAATGATGGTGAAATGATGAGGCCATTAGAGAAGACACTGTGTACTTACACTGTAGAGAGAAGAAGGGTCATAGCAGAGATTTTAGAAATGCTGAAATCAAATATCTTCTGGCTGACTACTACTGGAACATAGGTGGGTCTAGCCTCTAAAAATATCTGTAAGGCATTCTTTTCCGATTCTTATTCAATAAATAGGGTTGCATTATATTAGATTATATCAGTCTGTGTGTTTCTTGTGCCTACATGATCATTTTAAGATTGTTTTAAGGTCATACTCAATGCCTACATTTCCCAAAAGTTTCCAATCCAGTTAGCCAGGAGTTTTTACTTTGATCAGGAAACAGAAGTGCAACTTGGGAAACTGGTTTTGATGTTTAGTGTTAATTAGTGCATGTCAGAGTTACTGGAATACAGATTCTGTTTGTGTATGCTCTCTGCTATTAGTCCCAAATATATGTTGTCACCTCCAAATCATATGGGCAATGACCTAAAACTCACATGCCTAGTGCTGTGAAGAATGACCAAAGGTGTTAATGTTGGAAAAAAATTTCTGACGAGAGATCTGATGTCAGGATTGGCTTACAAATACCCTATAAGTGGTGCTGTAGATCCCTCTGCTGCAGCTGAACATGGAAGACTTCCTTCACTCCTCTCTCAAACCATTTGTCCTCTCTGTTCTGAATGTGAACATTGTTGTCCTCTAAGGAACATTTCTTATCTTTCAGATGCCAGTGGACTGCTTGGTCTTGTCCTGAGGGGCTGGATCACTCTGTGTTCTCCTATGTATGGATTTGTTCGCTTCTCATTGCATTAGACTGCATATACAGTGTTGCTCAGCTTGTCTTTGGGAGTTTCATCCTTGGAGTTAGCCACTTTTTTGTGTTATTGGGTTTGAGCTGCCCCAGTAAGTTGTGTTTGCAGAAAATCCCTTTAGGTTTCTCAAACACACCCGCTACACAGGGGATGACAATGCTATTCCTTCTGTTCTTCCCTTCCCTGTTTGCTGTTGTGCAATTTTTTCCAGATCTTTTTGCTGACTTAATGAAGGCCCGGCCGGGAAAACCACAACCAGCCGGGAAAAGTCAAGTCTTTAGTGCTTTCTTAATAGGCATGTGCTGGATGTCTTTTCTCTCTGCGTTCGTAGGGACGTTTTCAGCTTGCCGCCACAAGGTTCTGATGACCTCCAGTTTATTTTCCAGTAGGTGATGGGAGTCAAACAGTCGGTATTGGTCTCTGTCTGTAGGTTTCCAGTAAACGTCAGTGTTCAGGCTGCGGTGTGCACAGCAGATTCTGCCACCTTTGAACAGCGTCTGGTTAGTCATTTCTCTTTGTGTAGAGCTAAACTGACTTTCTTCTGCCTGTAGCTTTAAATTTAATTCCCAAATATTAGAAAAGTAGTGATTTTCACATATCACTATGAGCGAGAAAGCACACAAATATATTTTCCAAAATTGCAACCGATCCACACTTTCAGTAGTGTTAAAAATGACAAAGTTAATGCACAATAATGTGATTACATTTTCAATAACAGCTTGAAAAATGTTGAAATCACACAAATAACAATTGGATCAGCTATCAAAATCCAGCATGTGTACATCTTGTGTAGTTGTAGAACAGAAATTCCTCCGCAGGTCAAGGCATTGAATTCTAGAAACTGTAACAATGACATGACTTCACTGCTCCTCAAATGATGGATGTATGATGGTGTCGTGTGAATGCAGAGTATAAGAAAAATCTAACTAAGTTCTTATATGGAGATAAAATAAAAATATCCCTGGTGGAGACAAGGAGTTATGCAGCTGTTGTGCAGCTCATTTTTTCACATTAGTCTTTCATACTGTGCCAACCATCTTCAGAGGTGATGCCACCGAAGTTGATAGTATGAGTTTTCTCCAGCAGGGGGCAGTGTTGTATCAGCTTTCAGCAGCTAAAACACTGCAAAAGCATGTCAGGTATCATCTCTGCAGACTGTTTGGGCAGCACTGATCACTTCAACCAACTGCATCAATAGGCCTGAGTGGACTTTATGATGTGTGCTGTGGATTTTAAAATACATTTACAAGGGAATGAGAAGTACATTAGTGTTTTATTATTTCAGCATCTGTCCCAGTAGCTACTTTCCATTGTATCCTAAAGGGGATTCCAGTATCCATTCATCATATTCTTTCTTTAACAGAATTTACAGATGACAAGAATGAAATATAAATTAGGTGATTTATTTGTAAACCAGCCCAAAACCTGCTCTTTAGACATTAATAGCAAAAACAAAGACAATTAGGTGTTTTTTAATGACAAAAAATGAGTTTTTATAGTTTTGACTGTCAGAGTATCTGCATGCCTGTGGGCTAAATCCTCTCCATTCACATATAGCATCTATATAACAGTAAATGCCAAACTAGAGGGATTATCTTCATAAAATGAAACCACATTTGAGAAGCATCTCAGACAGTGTGGACAGATCAATAAGAATACCTCACGGATCCACTCTGTGCTCTTCTCTGTTCATTATAAATGTATGAAAGCTTGCGCAACATTAAGCAGTTACTTTGAAAAATAGTGAATACTAAATGGAGTTTTGAAACGTCTGCATGTGATATGAATAACTTGATTCAGCCACTGAGAGGAGGTTATATTCTCCACTGATTACTGGATTACATCAGTGGTTCTTAAACGCCTCCTGTCACATTTAGTGTTATTGCACCATCTTTAAACCTTGTGTACTTTGTAAGGTAACCTTGCAAAGGAAATGATTTCTAAAAAGAAAAACAGTGCAGTCAATGGCGAGTATTACAAAATCAGATATTCAGGGTGCTTTCGTATTGAAATAGTGGTCAGGAAGCTACATTGGTCTTTTTTTATGGCACCTAATCAAACTCAAAATTGCCTCTAAACCAGCTATAAAACGAAGCATAGCTGTGCTTTTCCTGGAGTAGCTTCCATTCTACTTGATTGGTGCAAGAGACATAAAAATATATACATTTCATGGTGTGTTTTTTGCATTAGAGATTCACTGAAAGTACCTCAGGCTTTGAATAACTAAATAATTTTAAAACACTTTAGGTTTGTCCTATAAAAGCGACAAACTCTTTAAAGCATACATTTTATATGTTGGATTTGCTTTTTTTTTAGATTTAAATATCTACCTAAATGTTTTTTTTTCCTGTTGATCAGTGTTTTAAAAAGTTGCATTTGAGCCTCTTTGATTCAATGTTCTAAAATATGAAAACCCAGAAGAGGTGCAATATTTTTAGAAGGAATTGTACAAAAATCAGCAACCGTAAATCTATTTATCTTGATTTTAGTTCACTTTCAGCCCCTCGAGGTCCTTCTTTTTATGCAGAAACAGTGCATCGTTTCAGTGCTTAACATTTCTCTCAGTCAGAGGGTGAAAGTTTAAGTACTGTGGGAGTTCCTGATGAGCCCTCTGACCTGATGACTGTCATCCAGCCTCCTGCTGCCCAAACATCATGCACTGCATTTATTCAAGGCTATCAGGATTATCTGGATTAATTACAACAACCTCTTAATTAAAGTAGAGTCTGGATTGGGTGGAGGCCAATTTTAATGAGCTGCTTGCCTCGTCTTTATCTCTTTTCTGTCAAACTGACTCCAAATCTCCAGTTTTTCACATTTTATCCAGTGAATTTAAGCCTCTTTTGGACTGGTTGTGTTTGTTTTTGCATCATGATGGAGGGCTGTGTCATGTCATGTCAGGCTGGCAAGTGTCAAAATAATAAGCTTCTGTAAAACCCTCGCAGCTCATCTTCGGAGGAATATTCTCCTGTTGTTCAGAGAAGAGGTCAGGTTCAACTCCAGACCATCATTGTTTCTTGCTGGTGTAAATTCACCATCTTTGACATTTCAACAAGGCAGAAACTTGCTGTTATATCGGCTTGAACTTTCCAGCTTTAAAAGAAGTTTTGCCACTCATCAGGACACCAAGATTTAAGCTCTCGATGTGGAGAAATAAAGCTCAAGGGATGAAGACAGTGCTCATAAACAGAAAAAAAAAATACAGCCTGAGCAAGCTACAGATGAGTGCGCTGGAGTTTGACATTTTCCCACACTGCTCCCAGCCACGACCACCGGGGTCAAAACAAAGAGGTCGCATCCCCAGAGTATAAAGCTCTCCTTGGTTTACTCCTTCCTGCTCTTCTTCTGACATTAAACTTCCTTTCCTCTGTTAACACCATCCTCATTTGCAACCAACACATAAACACTGCTGGGGGCCAGACTCAGAGGTCAGGGGACAATAAACAGCCGCTGGATTTGTTTCTGATCTCTGACAGAGTGTTGAGCTTGTGGTCACGAAGCACAAACCTGGACACACCTCCGAGCTACATCGATGGTCAGATTTCAGGGCTCCCGTTGAGCCAGAGATGAGGTAAACCATCGGTAAAATGATAGCCACATAAATTCCACTATTTTCGCAAAAAAAAAAAAAAAAAAGCAAATTAAAATACAATGTGTATTTAAAGCGATGTCACCGAGTGCACTCTTTTATCTTTGCAGATGTCCAGTGTGAAGCTGGGGATATTTTCGGAGGGAACATTGGGAACGAGAAGCCTCTGAAGATGAAAACCACAAGGCTCTGATGAATTGTCATGACTTTGTGGGAGTGGTCCCAACTGACCATTAGGGGCCCCTCTCCTCTAACCCTGTAACCCCCACCACACACTAATACACGAAGCAACCCGCTGATCTTCACACATGCAAGCTGACATATCTCTGGACACAACTGTTGCATTATCCTTGATGTCCACAAGTAACAGGAATCTGTAATGGTACGTGTCTAATCCCTGTGGAAATACTTTATGGCATTCCAGTCGAGGAATTTCTGCATCTAACATACATGATCCCCTGGGTCATACAAGCTGTGTGCTGTCATAAAAACACTTGTAGGAATGTGCGTTCCATCTGATATCTAACTAGGCCCTTTGTTATTTTCACATAGTGAGAAAAGCACAGGTGTCAGTAATGATGATGGTTTTGTTCAGCAGTGTGACACTGAGCCACAATGAACACCAGAATGCTAAATGTAATTCAGTACTGAGTCATTTTATTATTTGCACCTGTACTTTTTCTGCTGTGATATGCCAAATTGCCATTTTGTATGAAAAAAGCCTTCCCCTGCCTGCTGTTCTGTTGTTTCTAGGCTGCATGAGACACACCTGATGCCTCATTTAGCCTCTCTGTTGTTTATAATGCAACACATTTTCACTCATTCATTCAGAGACAAACTATTTTTGACAGATTTCTCTTCACAGGCCTGAAAATATGTATGTAAATGTTTTTTTTTCTTTCTTAAAAGACAGTGATCCTGAAATTTCTATTTTTTATGATCTATTTCGACTTCTTCCCTTGCATGACAACTGGTTTTCACACCCTCATGGCACACTTAAGTGTTACACTCAGACTGCCTGAAGATGTGCACTTTCTTATTGTTGATAAGAGTTTCCTTGATTTTTATGATAATATATAAATTAAAGTCCTTCTTTGGTCATTAATTAAACTCATAAATTTGCTCATATTTAGAAGGTTTTTCCATGAAAATGACTCCCTCCTTCCTTCAAATGGTTTACACATAACTCTCAACAGTTGCTTTTTTTTAGAACGTGCAAATCTAAGTTCTTGTCACCTCCCTCTCTGCACACACCCCGTCCTCCACCCACTGCAGCTAAAGCACACCTGCTCACCTGTGACCCTGCAAAACTACTCAACGCTACACAATGGCAAGTTGCAGTATTGGAGTAATTCAGCCATATATGTTCAAACCGAAAACCAATTCTAAGAAGGAATAAAGATACATAAAGCTCCACTCCACAAGTTGACAGGTTTTGGTTTCTTCTTGCTGGCTGTATGAATCTGTATTTTTGACATTGTCAGTGTCATCCATGGCATTGACTGCTTATTTTGCTCATGATGTGTCTTCTAGCACATACAACACACCATATGAGCATGTTAACAAGGTATAAAGTGATTTTTTGAGTGTTTAAGATCAGCCTTAGAAAAATTTCAAGGACTACTTGTGTTTTTCCCAACCTAGATACACATTTGTAGATGTCTAAAAGTCACATTTTCTGTTGTTTTCTAATTAGCTGAATACCTCCAGGGCTTTTTAGCACAGTTGGCTCACAGCATAATGGTTCAAGCCTGCTGGTTGACTGAAGCCTTTCTGTGTGGAGTTTGCATGTTCTCCCTGTGCCTGTGTGCAGTTCCTCTGGTTTTCTTTATGCACTCAAAAAACGTGCACAGAATAATTGGTGATTCAAAATTGACTTTGTGATAGCACGTGAACTTGTCCAGAGTGCAGAAATAGCTACTGGTCCTGCTGGTGTTAAAGATTTGTTATGCCAATTTGTATTTTCCTCTTATTAATCTGGTGTAAATGCATTTCAAAGCTGAAACCATTATTTTCTTAAAATTTAAGTGGCATAATTAAGTTATTTTTTTGTTTTTATTTTTACACAAAAAGCCTGTAGTTTGGGCTTTCTACCTGAAAATATTTTCAGGTTTTGTCTGTTTTATAGGACCAAGCAACATTGTGGGCTTGTGTAACCTTTGGTGGTCTTTTTTTTTTTTTTTGAGTAATTTGCTGACATTGTATAGACTGAAAGCCTAATTGATTATACAAGTAAATGCTTTGTAGATACGTATTAGTTACAGCCCTGATAAATTTGTCATAAGTGTCTGTGTTTGGTGGTAAACATTCACAAGGATTATGTGTTGGACTGATTAAAAGGATTGCAAGATACATGCTTCAGTAATTGATGTTTTATTACGAACAGAAGACCTGCCAGCCATGTGGCAGCCATCGTATTTTAAAAAACACAACTTACATTCACGTCTTCAAATCACATTGTCCCTCACTGTTCACACATATTGCGGGAAATAACAGATGATGGTCATGTGAGCTGTTTTCAGTCCACTGCAATCTTTAGTTAGGAATGCCATAGGCGTTTTAGAAATACCTGAGAGGAGTAGTCCATAGTGACTACAGTCTCTAGAAATCATCCACAAACTTCTCAAAAACTGACATTAGACCACTTTCATAAATGATGTCTGTGTAATCCAGCAGGGAACACGATAATGTCAGTATTTGATATTACACAACTTAACTGCAGTCCCAAAAATTTCTTCTAATCATACAAAATTACTTAAATGGAAAAAAAAAAAAATGCTTTTATACGCAGCCATATGACAGGCGGCACTTTCTCTTTTTCCCCCCTAAATCAGACTCCACACCATCCATCATCAATAATAATACATTAAGTGGTGTCACATCAATGCCCTGTAAACTTTAAACATAGATCAATATTAACACTTCAGCTTAGACAGCAACATATGAGAAACAAAAGCAAATGAAATTGTAAAGCCTTATTAGTTTATGGTCCTTTTATACAACAGAAATCTGTTTTATTACAATGTCAAAAGAAAGGGAAAACCATTTATGGATTATTTGTTGGCGGTGACAGTAATACACCTCTGGTGGAAGACTGGAAAAGCCCTATCAATAGAACAAATAAAAGAAATAAAGCCTGACTGGAAAACCATAAATCACTTTCCTCAAATACACAAAATCTTTTTACTCTGTGTACACAGTTCTGTGTGAAAAGTGAAAACACAGCACAAATTAAAGTGGTCATGATGTACACACAGAGATTGAAATGGTAAAAGCTGGAATACACTCTGATACGTACAGTGTTCATACATACAGCATGTGTGGAATCATTAGTATACTCATGCAGTAAAGCACAGTGTTGGTGCTCCTCCTTCACAGCTTGGCCTGCTGAAAGCACAACAGTTTAAGACATTAGCGGTGGTAAACATTTCAGCATCGGGGAGGGCACCAACGGATTACCAGGCCTACGACACCTGAGACTCGACGTGGCAACACTAGAATATTTCAACAGGTGGATCCTAGTAGGCCCAAATCCACATTCCTAAGCAGGATTTGAGTATACTGGAAAAAATAAAGTAATAACACTGTCTTCTGAGTGTATCTGTTACTGCTGATGGACACTATTATCCTGCAATAAAATGCACAAATTAAAGGCAAGCACTGCACACAGCTGGAAAGGTCTGTTTGGTGGTGAAAAAGTTTTGTTACATTTTCGGGAGAAACTCGTGAAAACATGGTGATTTTTTTGCACACCAAACATTCTGCCGAAACAGCTCTGACCTATCTAGGCATGGACTCAGAACCTCTGTGGGTGGCCTGTGATGTTTGGCACCAGGATGTCAGTAGAGTCCTTTGGGTCTTGTGGGTTGCAGAGTGGAGCCTCTGTGGACAGGGCTTGTTCTGACCCATCCCCCTGATGCTCAACTGCACTGAGATTTGGGGAGTTTGGAAGTGAGTTCAACAACTCTGGCTTGTTGCTGTGTTCTGTGAGCAGTTTTACCAATGTGGCAGGATGCAGTGTGCTGCTGGGGGAGGCCACTGCCGTTGGGGAGCGCGATTGCTCTGCAATAATGTTTGGTGGTGCTTATTAAAAAAACATCTACATGAATGCCAGGACTCAAGGTTTCCCATCATAACATTGCATTATAATGAGATTGCGGATGTTATCGACTCCATCTGTCAGTGGTTTTCATGTTGGGGCTGATCGATGCACACTAACAGCAAAACCGGTATACTAAAAAGATCAGTGTATAGTATATATTGTATACAGTTAGTAGATAATAAGGAATTGGCACATAGCATGTGTTTTCTTTCGTATTTCTCTACTGCTCTAAAAGAGTACACACATCTGTAACCAAATTCTATAAATCTGTCATAATTTTTTTTTCACTTTATTCTTTACCTAAACTGGTGTTATTAACGAGTATGTAGTCAAAGTGCAGTAGTTTTCAATACTCACCACTTTTTCAGTATCATTTGTTAAACACTCCAGAGCACAGCTGTTTCAGGGAAAATAGCGTTATAAAAATACAACGACATATTTATGAAACTGATGGCTTCAGTGGGATTGAAAAGGTTTGAGGCTGAGTGCTAAAGTCAGGGAAGAGGAGTGTTGTTAGTTTTTTGGTCTTGACATGTGACAGTAAATAAAATATCACCAGGCCTATTCTTTAACATGACTTAGTAAATACATAGTAAGTATTTCAATATCATTTCAGTGGTGGTAAATATTGTATATACTGACAGTTTGTGAGGCTCCGTAGATTTGCTTCTGTTGATCCCTCATAGATACACGTCCATGGTGTTGAGGATCATATGACGACAGAGTGGGCAGTTCTGTTGGTAGATAGGCTGCCTCAGGAGGATGTTCGTACAGTCTCTACACAAGCAGAGGTGTCTGCATGGTAGCAGCACCACCGTCTTAATACAATCCTGGCAGATCACACACTTCTTCCTGTCCTCCTGCTCCTTCAGTAGAGTCAGCAGATTCTCTGCAGGCAGAGGTTTACCGTCTTTGCCTGAAGCTGACTGCTTCTTTAGCGGCCTGTCCGTGCTGGATGAGGGGAAAACTAAATCCAGCAGCTCCTGGTGGGCTCCATCTCCTGCCCTTCCATCTGGTGGGTCCCGTCTCTCCTCTCCAGGGTCACCGTCGCCTCGCACTCTGTTGTTGTTGTTCCTGTGGAGATGTGTCCTAAGTGCAAGGCTCAGCTGGCTGCTGTGTTGAGAAAGCTGCTGCCAAAGCCCTCTCTCCAGTAGGTAGAGGTGATGGAGTATCCTTTGTAGGTGCTGCATGTTACCACGCACAAAGTGTGGGATGGTCAACAAGTCTGAAGGAAAGCGGTGTAGAGCCAGATACAGTCTACGCAGTACTGGAAAAGAGTTAATGTAAACCATAATTCGAGCAGCTGCCTGTCGGGTCAGTCCTGGGTTCAGGTAGGCGGTGGTCGTCAAAGCGATAGCGACAGTGAGCAGGAGGCCGTAGATGTTCAGGATGAAGATGCTGATGAACATGTGCACCAGCGACACCAGGAAGTCCAACACCAGTTTACAAGGTGACCACAGGAAAGCTGATGTACCGACCAGGCTGCTGTACAGGAAGGTGAAGGAGGTCAGTGTGAGCTCCAGCACCTTCTGCAGCGGGCTGGACACCGTCTGCCACACGCTGAGCACCGCCAGGTAGACGTTCTGGGTGGCAATGAGTGCAAAGTTTACCACAGTGTTGGTGAAATAGACGACCAGGCTGACAGCGATGCCACAGCCCTCCAAAACAGACAGCAGCCCTCGACACAGGTGCTCTTTCCCCCTCAGCAGGACGTGCATGGACAGGTAACCCACCATCTTCAGGCTCTCCAGCAGCCCCTCCAGAGCCAGCACCAGGCTCCCCAGCATGGTGACGGTGCTGTGGGCCAGGTCTGATGTAGCCTCCGCCATGGACATGCAGCAAAACAGGAGGAAGTTCCCCAACTCCAGCACCGAGTAGAGGAGGAGTGTGGGCAGGTTGTTTATGAAGGAGATAACCGCCAGGAAAGTCCGCACCACGGTGTGGACGATGAGAAAATTCAGGTCCAGCAGTAAACACACCGCGTCCAGGCATTTTCCGACACTGGAGATGACAAAGTCCACCAAACCCATCGTCAGATATCCGTAACTTTCTCTTGTTTACCTCTCAGGTTGTTTCCACGTTCAAGCCCATCTCTTGTTTATTAGTTCAGTGTTAGAGACGTTACATCTTGTTCGGAGCGTTACCTCTTCATTTGGTACAACCACCTTTCGTTAACGTGTTTATTTCATGTTGTATCATCCTCGTGCCGCTGCGACGACGACACAAACATCACTGACACGCGTTACAGGGGCGGATGTTTGGTTTCAAACGGGAGGAAGACGCTTCCGTTTATTTTCCGGGATTCACGGTTGTTGTCCGTTAATACATTTTCCAGAAACGCTCCGTTAGTTAAACAGTGCATTTACAAAACATGCAATCTGCAAAACACAGCAAGGAAAACCAAGAAAAATGAAGAAAAGCACGCAAAAAGCTTCGCTGTGTTTACCGTGGTGACTGCAGCCGCCATTTTTGTTTTGGTCGTGTCAGCTGACCTCCTACTTCCTTCCGGTAAGTTTGAAAACAAGGAACCGTTGATAGTTCGTGTTTGTATATGTAATACACATAACATCGAATTAGATTTAGATAAAATATAATATACACACATCTAAAAATAATTATAGTACAATTTTTTTCAACATTCTTTATTGACATTAATATCCCTTTTACAATATCCTCCTGAGTCATCAAGGGTAGTGCAATTCAAAAGAAGAAGAAGAAGAAAAAAGAAAAGCAACGATATTTAAAAATAAAAATAATATAATGTATTAGGAAAACAAAGAGGATCAATAAGACTAAAGCACATAAAAATAGCAACAACCCAAAAATGACAATTTATGTTGCTGCATGAGTATAATGGGCTATATTAAGACAATTGTCTAATTCGGTGATGTTTTAGTTATGTGTCCCTCAGCCTTTGACATCCTCTTGTATGTGCTGGGTGTCCTTCTCCTAATAGAGTCTGTTACTTGTCAGAAATTAAATAAATAAACACTGCAGTATTTACAGTAATTAATAAAAGTGCAGAATTTTTATGGAAATATACACAAGATTAATTAACAACTAACATTTTATAAAAACGGGCTCAACAAAAATGACTGTAATTTCTACAATTTTGGGAGAATCTTTGTTAATATCATTATATTTTAATTCACCCCCTCACATTTGTTGTCTTTTTAAAAATTATATCTGCAAAAAATAGATATACTGTATAACTGCAAAGCATATCATACATTTTACTTAAATGTAATTTTAATTCACAATCGTAATACTATTGGTTGCTTTAGTACTACTATGAGTAATACTACGACTACTATTACCAATATTACTACTACTATTAAACTAATAATAATAATAATAATAATAATAATAATAATAATAATAATAATAATTTATATAGTCAAGTCAAATTGCCAATGTTTGTATAGCACATTTAAAGCCACAGCTATTGTGCCAAATGCTTATCAATAGAAAACAAGGCGGTTAAAACCCCACAGTATTATCTATGGAGTAAATATACTTCAATATTTTAAACATCAAGGTTGAAAAAACAACCAAAAAAATGATCAAATACACTGTGTCTCATAATAAATAGTAAGGTTAGGACCCTACATTACATATAGAAACTTTTAAAATCAAAATATACAAGCATGTGATTAAAGTAAATAAGAACCAGAATTTAGGGTGTAACCAGAACATTTAATTAAAGGCAACAATCACTCTCTGTAACAATAAAAAATCCAAATGATAAAAATCAGTTTTAAGAGGAGATGTAAAAGACGATGCCTAAGATCCCCAGTACCACAGCCGAGGGTCCCGAACAGCAAAGAACTGATTACTAAAAGATGAGAATTAGGAACCATTAAAAGTGCCCTGCAATAGGATTTCAATCAATGATTATATGCATAGACAGGAGGCAGAACATTCAAGGACTTAAAAACAAGCCAGGCTGATTGCAGTTTAATAATAGATACTGATATGATAAATGATAATGACCACATTCACATCAGCAGTTGGCACCCTGTGTGTCCCACAGCTCACTATTTTTCTGTTTGTAATTTTTCAAAGAGCTTGTTGTTTGGTTTTGTGGTATTTTATAATTTGTCATTTTTTCTTCAGGCTATGAATTATTATTTTTTTTCATGGCATTTGAAACTCCCTCTGTCTCCATTTGTGTGTTTGTCTGTGTGAGTGTGTGTGTGCGCCCGCGCGCGCGTGTGTGTGTTTGTGTGTGTACTTGTATTGCTCATGTTGTGGGAACATAAATCTGCAAAGTCATATTGTAGGGTGTGTGTGCAGTGACGACTTGGCTTAATGTTAGGATAAGATTCCAGTAAACTAATGTAAATCAGTGTACTAGTAATGTCCTCAGAAGTGATGGAAGCACCACTGTGTGTGTGTGTGTGTGTGTGAGAGAGAGAGAGAGAGAGAGAGAGAGAGAGAGAGAGAAGTGAAAAGGATGACCACTATCATCAATTTCAGTGTTTTGACCTTTCATGCCGGGTTTTCCAATTTCCTTAACCCATTCCATTTACATTAACACAATCGCACTTGTTGAGGTATACTCTCCCATTACATCAGCTACTTCAGTGACAATGATACACAAAAGCTCTGCAATCCTGAACAATATCAGCAGCCTTTCCTTCCTTGCCTTGTGCCTCATCCTCCCCATCTGAGCAGCTCAGCTTCTTTTTCTTGCAAAGGGGAAACTCTGATACGATCATGGGAAATCCTGTTCCGAACCTTTGGATGCTTGACAAACAGCATTTGTTTAAGCATTTAATGATGCAGCAGGGATACATAGGGGCAGTGCAAGAAGCTATAAAAGGTCTTGTGCATTACTTTGTCTCTGGCTACAAGACCTGCTCCTTTTATGGTAGCTAACCTTCCCTCTGGTCCAATAGCAGGCCAGCAGTCAGCTTCCTCTGTTTGTTTTCTGGTCAACCAAATCCTTCCTCTGTAAGACACAAGAGGCTTCAAAAGGCTTGCTTTCATCTTCTGCAACCTTTCTCTAAGTTTCCTTAACAGACACTACTCACTAACAACTTCATATTTACCAGCAGTCATGGTTTTGCCTCCTTCAAATTCACTCAACAGTCAACAGAAGACCCTAACCAGCAACCGTAGATCTCATTTCAACATTAGCCACTGTCAGTGATGACAAATCCTGCAATCAGTCTCGAACGCAGACCTGGAAACCGTCTCTTCAGAACTGTGTAGTTAAAATAAACCAACAATGTCAGATATGCAGATTGAAAAAAACCCTACAAGGGCAGTGACATGGGAAACTAGAGGGGCTTGTACAGGATGAGTCGGAGACAACAAGACAAACCAACCTATTGACGTGTTTCCTACAAAGAGGCGAGGGTCCACAGATGACTAATTTGCACCAATTAGGCTTCTCACCCGTTGGGACCTCCACCCTGTAAGGAACATCTGAGAACATCCACCTCTTTGTCTGATCTTCACTAAAAATAACTCCTAACAGCACCTTGTGGGTAGCTAAAAACAGACGAGTAGTTAATTTACAGCCACTTTGTGGAATATCTCTTATGTAAGGTTTATTGTTCACCAGAAAATCTTAGACTGAAACACCACCTGGACTGTTTACGGCTCTGCAATTGAGCTCATAATCACAAATATCAGATTATTCCCGTTGTTGTATGTTGAAAATTACTTAGAGGACTGACTTTTTGCAGAAGTATCACTCTGTTGCCGAATGTGAGCGCCAATTTTCTGTGAACTGTATATTATGTTAAGTCCCAGCATTATTTTTTTTGTCCAATGCCAGTATTTTACATTTTTTGATTTCTTATACATCTGCACGTGGCATGAGTACAGTTAAAGGAATAGTTTGACATTTTAGAACAGCTAAAATGTTTACTCCCTCTAAAATAGCAAATTGTTTTTCTTACACTTCAGATTTTGTACTGATTAAAGAAACAAGCTGCAGCACATCATTAGTGAGCTTTAAAAGTGCAAAGAAAGCAGATTTTGGCTCAATGGAACTGAACCAAACCAGCTGTTTCGCCTGGTTTTCAGTCTTTGTTTGAAATTAAGCCAACCATCTGCTGGCCTTCTATTTAACAGACAGCTTTGAGTATTTATCTTTTCAACTTTTTGCTTGAAAAAATATAGAAATAAAAGCACATTTCCCAAAGTACTGAACTCTTTCTTTAGGATAAGGAAACACTTGGGGTTGTGCATAGTAAAATCATCAACAGAAGGTATATTTGCGCTGCTTGCTAGCCTTAAAGTTAGATGTGCTACTTGCCGTTGTTCACCTCTACGTCCTTACTGTCCACCTCACTACCTTACATAGAAGTCTTGCCATTTCTTTGCAGTGGATGTCAATTATGAGCACAGAATCATCCAATAAGGATGTAATCACAAGGGACAGTGGATGAAAATGTAGCTTTGCACATTGCATTTCGATGCCTGTGTTTTCCAGCCTTGAATTACAGGATGACGTTCAGCTTTCTGTGGATTATAGTCATAAAACATGACGTGTTTGTTGGTTTGAGGTTAATTTTAGAGGTCAAACCCCAGCATGCAGGTGTTTGCCGGATAGTTTGCAGACTGATCTTTGTGATACAATAATATGTGCAGTGACCACTTTGTCCACAGTCTTGAAAAATCTGTCATAGTGGTTGTGACTTCGACTGTAATGTTGTGTTCCCAGATTTTGTGGTTTATTTTGGGACTTAAGAGTTCAAATCCCTTGCATCAGTGATGACTTTGGCTGCCAGCCAGTACACTAGACTCACATAAATTTACATTCAGAATACATCTGTGTGTGCGTGTGTGTGTGTTTTAGAAAGAGGACAGAGGGTATGCGGCAGACTAGAAGCTTCTCTGGGAAAACATAAACTCCAAACAGTAGAAATCACTGGAGTGCAGACTGGTCGAGACCCGGAGCAGGACCCTGCATTCCTCAGCAACCCTCCGCCTCGAGCCTGAGGCCTCTGCTGCTCGCTGAGAGGGTGAGGGAGGCAGCGAGGGAACTCTGAGAAAGAAGGTGAGATAAAAGAGGCAGTGATGATTTTCCTCGTGTGACTCAGAGAGATATGAATAGGATGACTAAGATGACGGAGGTCCCTCAGCGTGACATTCCTGGTCTTTGAGTTGTCTTCTCAGGACCTCCATCTGGGCATCTGCAGGATGTCCATCGGATTTGAGGCAGCTTCCTGCTTCATGACTCATTAGTCTGCATCTGTTCCAGAAGATCCGTTGTGCAGTCATGTAATTGATGTTTCTTTTTATTATACATAAATCTTCTAATGTTTTACAGTCATTAGTTTGATTAGTTTAAGTGTCAAACAGAGAGATCACGTCACCAGATGTTATCCATCAGCCAAAAGAAATCCCCTAAATTTATAACCAATACGTCTGCAACCAATAATATTCATTGTCATTTAATCTGCTTGTTTTTATAGTTAATTGATTTATTTGTTTATTCACAAAACATTAGCAAAAAGTGACAAATGTCCATCATAATTTCCCAGAGCCCACAGCAATGATGGAAAAAACAAGTTCTCACATTCCAGAACCCAACAAACAATTAGTCAGTGATCTAATTTCACTCAATTTATCGATTAAGTGAAATACAGACAAGTAAAGCACTGACTGCACTCACTGAAGCTGCAAAAAGCCAATGTTGTCAATGCGTCTTCTTCCTCTCCTGAAACATAATCGATCAGTTGTTAAAAAGTGTACTCATTAGGCTATTTACTAAACTAAATGATCATCAATCATACCTGCCTTTATGTTGGCATCTCCTTCATGAGAGGAAACAAAATGCAAAGAAGAACATAAGAGATCAAAAGTTTTAAAGAATGAAAGCTACGCTGCAAACATACTTTTTTGTATTAGTGCCTCTTTGTAATGGTGCAGCAGCGGCTCTTCTTTCTGGAAAATACTTAAACAAGTGCATTTTGTTTGAAACAGGTTGAAATAATCTCTGCCTTGTTTATTATTCTTATTTTTTTTTTTTTACACACAAAGGATCCCTCTAGTTTGGGATTCTTTGCAGCATAAGCAGATGTTAATTCTCAGTAAGTAGATTTTCCTTCAGTTACAAATCGCCCAAAGAGATAATAAACTGAAATCATTAACATTTTCTTGCATCTTCATTCTCTCTTCTTCTCAATACCAAAATCTTCCCATGCTGAAACACTGGAGAAACATGTCAGTGGGTGGATTTATTGTGATTAATGCCACTATTAAATATAATCACCATGGAGAAGCAGTGTTTAATTCTTAGCTCATGAAGTTATCAAAGTGTCTCTTTGTCACAGTTCCTGCTGTTGTGACGGAGTTTAGCAGAAATTCAAATTTCTCTCCCACTCTTCCCCTGAGCCCCCTCGCCATACCAGTGTCCGCTGTAAAGCCCCCCGTCCTCTGGAGCGACTCGGACAATAGATGTCTCTCATGCTGGGCGAACTACCCCCAAAACAACTTGCTCCTGGGTCTGGCTTCAGCGGCTCGGAAAGAATGACTTCTTTTCCTCCCTTTCCTTCCTTCAGGCTTTCCTTAGCCCATGAGCACAGCACTGTGAGCCCTGCTGAGATAAACAGTAGTCGTGTGTAATCATCAATCACTGAGGAATGGCACATACAGGGGTGCACAGTAGGGACAGTCGAGTCAGGAGTGGAAATCTTAAAGGAGCCGGGTTCAAGGATAGTGTGAATGCTGCAGTAATCATCTGATAAGGAAATAGCTACATAAAATACTTGAACATCATACATTTCGCGTGCAACTGCTAATTCTACTTAAAGAAGCAGGTTTGATATTTTGGGACATATGTTTATTCAGTTTTGTGTTGAGAGTTGAGAAGATCGATGCCACCCTCTTCTCTGTAGGTTGAGTGTAAATCTGCAGCGAGCTCCTGCAGCTTGGCCTCATAGTTGAGCTTTGCATAAAGCCTGGAAAAAATGGGGAAACAGCAAACCTGGCTCAGTAGAACATAATCCTCCTACCAGCATCTCTAAAGCCAACAGATTTACACGTTTAATCTCGTTTGTTTAACCCTCTGAACCCCAAAACCCAACAGCATGTTTGGAATGCACATCTGCTATAAAAAAATAAATAATTTCTTTCTTTTTTTTTTTTTTTTTTAAAAAAAGCTCAAACACATCATTTATTCTAGCAAGAAATTTCACAGAAAGAATCATCTCATAAAACTTAACCAAATGTAAGTTAATATTGTTATCTTTCATCAGAATCACTTTATTTATCTCGCGTCTCATTTGGAATTTACCAAAAATAAAAGAATTTGCTCTGACTCGATTTTGTAAAAAAATTAAATAAATAAATAAAAATTTAGGGCTGCAAGGTGGCGCAGTTGGTAGCACTGTTGCCTCGCAGCAAGAAGGTTGTCAGTTCATGTCCCGGTGGGGTCACCGGAATCTTTCTGCGTGGAGTTTGCATGTTCTCCCCGTGCAGCGTGGGTTCTCTCCATGTTCTCCGGCTTCCTCCCACAAAAGTATTCGTGGCAACTTGGAAAAATGTTATCCATGTTGATTCCAGGTTTGTTTGTCACAACTTCTGTAAAATAAATATTTAAAGACATCCAACTTTTGGGGCTGCAAGGTGGCCCGATGGTTAGCACCGCTACCTCGCAGCTAGAAGATCCATGTTTCGTGTCCCGGTTAGGATGCCTGGGATCTTTCTGTGTGGAGTTTGTATGTTCTCCCCGTGCAGCGTGGGTTCTCTCCAGGTTCTCCTGCTTCCTCCCACACAGTCCAAAAACATGTTGAGGTTAGTTGGTGATTCCAAATTGTCTGTAGGTGTGAATGTGAGTGTGCTTGGTTGTCTGTCTCCAAGTGTAGCTCTGTGATAGACTGGTGACCTGTCCAGGGTGTCCCCTGCCTTTACCCTGAGTCAGCTGGGATAGACTCCAGCCCCCCTGCGACCCTAGTGAGGATTAAGCAGTGTACAGACGATGGATGGATTCAACTTTTGTGTATTTTACGTTTGCGTAGTTCTCTCTACTTTTACACGTTGTGCTATTTCCATAGCGGTGCAAAACAATACCAAGAAACTGCTTCGGGTCTTGAGGATTAAAAAACAGTGGGTGTTTAAGAGGTGACTCCAGGACTGTGTCCGCAAATATTCAAATACTATATAATAGTGTAGCGTAATTCCTTCTTCTTTAACTTCTATATTTCACATGCATTTCTATATATATATGGTATCGAATGTTTCTTTCACTGGTCCTATCCTATACCTTCCCTGAAGAGCAACTGACTTTGGATTTTCTTATTTTTAATGTACCAACGCCAGTGTTCTTGACTGACTGCAGCCCTCCCTTTTTTCATTACCACAATTTAATTTAAGTGTCTGAATACTGAAACTTGTTGCAGTGTCCTCACAAATTTCCTATATAGAATGATAAACACAGCTACTAACAAACCCACCATGCAATTTTTTAACAATTTTTTTCATACGTGTGAAAATTACTGCCACCCAAATTTAAAGTCATTTTGGGATAGTACTATCTTAGTGCATGTCCCTTTTGCGCAAATGTGGTGTGCAGCCAGGCCCCCGCTTCAATTCCCAACTGAGATGATTTGCTGCCTGTATTTCCCTTTCTCCTTTTACTCATTTTTCTGGTTTTGCTCTTCTATCTTGGCCAAATGGAACTTATTTATGTATCTTTAATTTTAATTTCTGCTCACTTTAGAACAAACTGCAGTCAGGAATCAGTGAGAGATGGAGTCTGACTTTAAATCACTGCTCCAAGCCAAAAAGCAGCCCCACAAACACTCACAAAACTCAAATTTATCACTTCTACACTTTAATTGTTTTTATCATTTAAAAAAAAGATACAGCATCTGATCAGTGAGATTTGACAGACCCAGTGTAGCCATTGTCCACTACTTCCAGTCTTTGTGCTATAAGCTGCTGGATGTGGACTTACATTTATTGGACGTGTATTTCTTAAAATGTCAAACAATTCCTTTAAAGAAGTTTAAGAACCGGTGAGTATTTGATGAGCTAAATGAAACTTAAACAAACCACTTAATAGGGGTTGTCTAGTGGTTATAGCTGGAGGTTTTCCCCTGTCAGTAGGTTGAAACATACTCATGTAAACTGTTTCGGGGCTTTTCAGACCCTGGGAACTCTGTGGGGGAGGGGATAGTGCTTTTCCTGCTTCTGTTTGCCTCATTCCCAAACCCAGCGGCCCCCTGATATTCCCAAACGCCCTGTCCAGGATGTATCATATTAAATAAAGGGTGAAGAGGGGACATTCTTACAAATTGTCCACAAGGAATTTCAAGAGGGTTGTTGGGAAAAGAAAAGATTTCTCCAATTTTCTTTAAGTTTATTTACATACTGTACTGGTTGCGCCACGCCCAGCCCCCAAGAATCAACCATAACTCACCGACCTTGAGTGGCAGAACAATGTGGTTGTTTTGAGAACAGCCAGTTCTCCGCTATCAATGCAAACCACGAGGATTGTGCTTCACTGTAAAGGAAATGAAATCATCAACACAAGAGCTTTACACCATCCTTTACTTTAACATATGAGCAGTTTTTAAATAGCATTCAGCATGTGTTGACTGAACACTTGTTGTTCTCTGTTGGTTACTTGGGAATTTGTAGATAAACACTGGTTTAGCTGTAGAAGCCTTTAATGTATGTTTTACAGGAACTCCATTGAACAACACAAAACTTCTCTGCTATTTAGCACATTGTAAGGCCAAACAATAGCGATTGTTTCCTCACTTTGTGGCAGCGATACAGCAATCCAGAGAGCAAGTTGTGTTGAGTTTCCTTCAACACAAGAGTCAATTAACACAACATCACATCAGGGTCAGAGGCAGATATTAGGAAACAGGCGAACTTGTGATGATGAAACTTTATTTTGTGGTTTGTTGTGTTCCCCAAAGCAGATTCAGGGAGGAAAAGAAACAACAATCCAGTGGAAATAAAAAGGTAACGGTGAACGTTCAGCTTCACCTGTACACCATAGTATTTTGTCATCTCAACACAATCTCAGAACATTTTTTTATGTTGAGATGGCACCATTTCTATGATTATTATCTCCCCTGATACAGCACAGTCTCACAGAGAGGCCTTTCACATTTACTCTGCTAAAGTTTGGCAGAGAAATACATGGACAGAGTTCCCTGAAGCTCTCTCACGGCCTCTTTATTTAGTTGTCACCATATAAAAACAAATAAAAAACATATCTTAAGCTTGAAATAGAGCGGAGAGATGCATGAGAGCAAAGCAAGACAAATAGCAAAATTTGCGATGAAGTAGAAACTGCACGCAAAATGTTCTGATCCTCCTTGAATTAAATAAAGCACATCAAGGACATCATCTGCTGTTCTGGAAAATGTCCTCACTTCCTCTTTTCCAAGCAAATCAAACCTCGATAAGATGGAAAAGCCTCCAACAGAACCGTCCTGCTGGAAAACTGTCTCCTCCCCCTGGACTGTCACCGTCCAGTTGTTTGCTGTCAGAAGCAGAGCTGGACACTGCTGCGACTCCTCAACGGTGGTCAGTTTGGTATTATTGCCTGCTCCTTCCGGTCTGGCTCTGACCTGCACTCTGAAGCCATGCACTTGGCAGGCACGACAGATGGCAGACGCGGCGGTGTTTTCCAGCAGTTAAGGTCACAGAGATCAACGTACATGACACGTCCCACCACTCTTTGATCTGCTTCCAGCTGCACAGGCTGTGATAGTTCACACGGGATCAAATAATACTAAGATTAAACGACGGCTGTAACCACACTGACAGTCGGAGGTTTTATCACCGTCTGTGCAAGGTCTCTGGAAGTGATTGTTTATGACACACGTTGGTCCCTCAGGTCCTCTGATCGTCAACACCAGGGTTAACCTGGAGAATGTTTTCACAACTGCAGCTCCGGACAGTGGAACAATACTCAGAAATAAGTTTAATGGAACCATTTCAAAATCATCAGCACACTCTTGATTCCACTCTTGTTTGTTTTCGTAGTTTGGCACAGTCTTGTGATTTTGATATGGTAGAGAGCTGGTTTTACCTTTAGAAATACTTTAAAAGTAACTAATATTTACAACAACGATGAAGACAACATTCATCACCATTAGAGCCAATGCAAATGTAGTTTTTCATAGATGGACCATGTTGATACATGTGTGAGCCAATAACTGACAAGGATTTACAGTACAGATATGTAGATAGCAGCTTCCAATCTTCCATAAGATTTTGGTATGTTTCTGTGGGAATTTCTACCTGTTTATCTATCAGAGCCTTTGTGAGTTCAGGTGCTGATGTTGGATAAGACCTGGCTCACTATCTCTGTTCTGGTTCATCTCTAAGGTGTTGGACAGGGTTGAGTTCAAGGCTCAGAAACTCACCAAATCATGTCTTTTTTGGACCTTGCATTGTCATGCTGGAACAGAAAAGGGCCTTCCCCAAGCTGCTCCCACAAAGCTGGAAGTGTAGAATTGTCTTAAATGTCTCCTGAAGCATTAACATTTCGAGGCCTTGCCCAATCCCTGAAAACCAACTCAATACTGTCAGCGCTCCATCACCAAGCTTTACACTTGGCACATTGCAGTTAGGGAGAGTCCAGTGGCAGCGAGCTTTACACCACTCCACGAAGCTCCTTGTGCACATTTTTTCTGCTGATGTTAATGCCAGAAGAAATTTGGAGCCTGCAGTTATTGAGTCACAACTTGGTGACCCCAGTCTGTGAGTTTATATGGTCTACCACTTCATGACTGACTTGCTGCTGTTCACAAATGCTTCCACTTTCCAGTAAAACCACTCATAGTTGACTGTGGCAGGGAAGAAATTTAACAAACTGACTTATTGCAAAGGTGGCATTCTACATTTGAATCTTAAAACAACCCATTTTTTCCTCAAGTTTGTAAAGGCAGAGTGCACGACTCAGTGCTTGATTTTACACAGCTGTGGCAATGAATCTGAATGAAACATCCATCCATTATCTATACACCACTTAATCCTCATTAGGGTCGCAGGGGGCTGGAGCCTATCCCAGCTGACTTAGGGTAATGGCAGGGGACACACTGGACAGGTCGCCAGTCTATCACAGGGCTACACTTAGAGACAGACAACCAAGCACACTCACATCTACGGACAATTTAGAATCACCAATTAACCCCAACATTTTTTTGGACCGTGGGAGGAAGCCAGAGAACCCAGAGAGAACCCACGCTGCAGAACTTGCAAGCTCCACGCGAGCGTCCTAACCGGGGATCTTCTAGCTGCGAGGCGACGGTGCTAACCTCAGAGCCACCATGCAGCCCTTGAATGAAACACCTGAATTTAAAGATTAAGGTGTGTCCAAATACTTTTGTTAATATAGTGTATATGTTAAGTAATCTGGAAAACACAATATTACATACTTTATTATTTACTATATTTTACCACTCTTTTGGGCACTTAAATCACCCACATTTTTATGATCCTGAACCATTTTTCTGTGTGTGTGTGTGTGTGTGTTCATTTGTGTTAGAAAGCAGACATTGTTTGATATGCCATCATAAGAGTTTGTCAGTCTCACATACAGTATAAATATTATATCAACCTCAACAATAATCTGAAACCCACCATCAGAGCTCCAGCACACACACGTTGCCCCACACTCTGGTCTGTGGCAATCAGGCCAGACTGAAATCTGAAATGATTTTGACTCTGCTTAAGCGAGCCAGAACAACCTGGTATCTTGCCAGAGTGTCAATTGCACAGTATTTTGTGTAATTTTCTTTCTGCCCTCTGGTACTCTGAGAATTTATTTTTATTGCTGACGCTCCATTGATATGTGGGAACTCTCTTACAGTTTGCAAATACTGCCGTTATCTAAACCCCGGCATTCAAAACCATGTCTACAGTATTCTACCTATCAGAGGCTGCAGTCCTGCAAAGTACCGAGGGTCAGTGTAAATGATATGATGTCCTCTGGCAGGCACGCTGTTTTAACAAGGTTTGTTTTGGGAGTCAGTCTGATTCAACTCTCTTGTTATGTCCATATTAAGCTTGGCATCTAGCACACAGAAAGAGTTGTATACACAATTCTTTTGAGGGCCTGATTAAAGATAAAAATTATCTTTGTAATTGTTAATGATGAAGAGCATAACTTTGTGAGGGCTGGTGAGCCGCAAAGCGTTTGAGGTCAAACAAAAACAGTTTCTGGAAGTACTGCATCATGATATGCTACTGCACAAAAACAATGTATACTTAAGTCATATTTAACTGCTTAAACTTTGCAGACATAAGCACATGCAATATCTGCATGAAAATGATCAGAACACATGTGTGGATAAAAATATTGCTTCCAAATGTTATTCAGCGCTGGATGCATGCCCTTTAGACCCCTTATGCATTTCCACCTGAAAACTGCTGCCTCTCAATGACAAACACATGGATTCAGATTTTTGGTGAATCAATCCAGTCGGCTTGCAGGGTGGGAGTTTCTATATAATTTATCTTTCTTTATAATCAGGTTGTTTTTTTTGAACATGCATGGCTCAATTACTTCAATAATACAATCATGCAATAATAATACAATGTGCCTTTGTGTAGCATAAAGCATTTTTACAATGGCTGGGGAGGTGTGCGTGGAGATGAAGGCAGAGTCTTGCACATTCTAAAAGAGGCAAAGGTGTAGAGTCACATCTAAAATGGGAAGGGATTGTTTTGCTTAAATTTGAAATTTAGTATTTTATACATTTGACTCAACTGATTTACACATGTAATTTCAGCCTTTTAGAGACTGTGTTGTATAGAAATTAGTTGGTTTTTCTTTAATAAATATTTTTGTGGGATATTCTATTTTTGTCATCACCATCCACATAGTGAATATAGTGCCTTTATGAATTTTTTTTCTTTCTTTCTTTCTTTTTTTTTTTACTTTTTACCATTCAATCATTATCACTATGAAAAAAGGACAAACATCTTAAAAAAAAAAAAAAAGACTCTGAAAAAGGATTTCTGCAAAGTAATGTAAATTAATTTAAAATACTAACACAAAATTAGTGATTGCATAAGTATTCACCCCCTATAAAGTGACTCACATATTTGAACACAGTTGCAACCAAGCTGATACCAGAAGTCACACAATTAGTGAAATCATGACGATCATCTGAGTGCAGTGAATACATCTTACGTGAAGACCCCTGTATCTGGAAGGTCCAGTCACTGGTGCCCAGTTTGATCCTGTATAGCCAAAGCAGGTTGTTGAAAGTGTAGATATTTGTCAAATAGATAACGTCTGAACATAACTCAGATAAGGAGTTGCAAGAACAAGGCCATGTTGTTTAGTACATGTCATTGATATGTTTATGTGTATTTTCTGTATGATAGATAGTTTGAATCTAATGTTTTATTTGGTGATGTAAATCATTTTTTTTATGTTTGTATTGCAATATTTAGGACTAGGTGCACTGCCAAAACCATATAGTGCATTAAGTGCTTTTTTTTTTTTTTTTTTTAATGGCAATGATGTGAGGGCTAAAGATCTTCTGTATCTCTGCTGCTGCTTTCAGTTGATCCTGTCAGTCTCGCAAATACACCACAACAAACATTCCTGATGTTATCATTTAACAATTGCATAGAGGCATTAGTGCAGATTACGGGAACGACGCAGACGATGTGTTTCCCCATTTAGAACACCTGCTTTTGCTTTTGTCTTGTATACGTTCAAATGAAACCTCCACTAATGCACACAGGTCACCAGGCTCACACCGCTGCAGTCAAAACACACTACAATACCTGAGAACCTAATGCATGGAGCCCAATGTCTAAGAAACATCCATCCATCCATTATCTATACGCCACTTAATCCTCACTAGGGTTGTGGGGGGGCTGGAGTCTATCCCAGCTGACTCAGGGTGAAGGCAGGGGAC
>NW_007577800.1:608668-646298 GCF_000690725.1 Stegastes partitus | reverse complement strand
TCCTTTTAATAATAAATACTGAGTTTTTGACTTGAATGCACGTCTCCGGCTCTCCTTGTACCTGTAAAATAATTTGTTTGTGGGTTCAGGTAGAGACCCTCACACTGGGGTTGGTCACAAAGAGTTATTCTTACTGTAGGTACATCGTAAACAACAGGAAAGTCGAACGTTTGTTGTTGTAGGTATATTATTGTCTTTTATTTACAGTATGTGAACCATCAATTAGGAGAAAGTTTCCACTTTTTAGTCACAGGATATGGGTAATGGGCTACCAGCACTTTTTTATTGTTGTAAATTTTACATTTGCAGTTTTTATGCGATTGATTTACCAATAAAAAACAGAAAATGCCACTGTGTTTACTGTAGATACACCATTAAATAATAGCAAATGTCCATTTTTTTATTTACTGTGGACACACTGTTAGCCAATGGAAAATTCCCAATTTTTGTTCTTTAAAAAAAATAATAATTTCACCTGGCCTTGTGACCTTGGTAATCATTAAATAGCACTGAAATAATTTGGTGAAATAAAACGGTTTTGAGGTATTTTTAATGCAACATTTTGAGATTATGAAACAAGGCTCTGTGTTTTTATTTTTTTTAATATGCATGTACTTTTTTTTTTAAACTGCTTATATGAGCATCATATGAAGGGTTATTCATTAGCTTGAATAAAACAAACAAAAAAGTCTAAACTTTTTTTTTGTATTATGTGAAACTATAACAGAAAGAAAAATGCCCT
This sequence comes from Stegastes partitus, assembly GCF_000690725.1. NCBI lineage: Eukaryota > Metazoa > Chordata > Actinopteri > Pomacentridae > Stegastes > Stegastes partitus. The sequence continues at coordinate 645,556 of NW_007577800.1, read as the reverse complement.
CCTTTGACATCAATGATTTTCAATTTGCCCAGATTTCTGATAAATTATGTTCATTAACGTCTAACATGGGGGACACAACAGTCAACCAGCATTAAATAAATGTATCATTCTATGTCCTTAAATGCTAGCTAGAAAATAAACTAAGTTTTTTCAACATCCAAGTATACCCTACATTTACTACTATTTTACAGATTTATTCCTCAGAGCTGCCGCACCTCTTTCACATAGAAAAGTCCTGCTAAATTGTTCTTCACAGTTTACTGTTGGGAAAACACGAGTTATTGCACTCTTGGTGAGGAAATGGATCATGTTGGAGTGTTGGCATCAACAAATAAGTTGTAAATTACAACTTCGCACTGTATTTCAGCTCCAGACCGCCGCCCTCCTCCTCATATCGCTGAAGTTCCTCCTTTTTCTTTTGCTGCCCGCTGTAAAAAATGTCCACCTCGAGAACTCATTTACACTCAGATCTCCAGTGAGCCTGCGCAGATGTATGAATGAATGAGCCACGAGAGATCTGACAGATGGTCATTCAAAGCAAATCTAAAAATAAGAGAATAAACTTTCATGCATTTTTAGACTGAATGCATGTTTGTCTGAATGACTGCAGCAGACTGCAGCTTTCTTACAGTGGAGGATGTCTGTCTCTGCCCCTCCCGCATCATTTGCCTCCCCACGCTGCCTCGCCGCTCCTCTTTCTCGCTCCGTCTGCGCGTCTCGTCCAGTTTTTCCAGGAGCTCCGGTTCTGTCAGACCCCCTCCACACTCACCTCAGCTCGGACATCTGCAGCACCGACCAAGCGCTCAATGGCTTTACGGGACTCTCTCCTCGTCGGGCTTCTGCTCCTCTTCCACACCTGGGGAGGTGAGAGAGATTCCACTCAGCTTTGGGGACAGTTGCTGTTTGTTTGAAATGATGATTTATGCAAAGTTTTATTTTATTTTATTTTATTTTTTCATGTGCAGATAGACGCGCAAAAGCTCATCAGACATGAGGTGGTGTTTGCTGTTAGAGTTATGAAACTGCAGTTCGTAAACAACTAGTTCATGTGGGACACAGAAGCTCTAAAGAGACTTGTGGGAACTAAATAAGTCAACTGTTGCCTGCAGATAAACTTTATCTTGTAGCATTACTTTCATATCGTTGTTGTGCAGCTCGTGGGTCAGCTGCACAGTCCTCTGTAGCAGTAAACCTGTGCACCCTTATGTTGTCACTGCATGACTTCAAATTCACACAGAGCAGAGATTCTGGCTGCCTCAGTGTGCAAAATGTATGTTGCCACTTTTACTCCTCCTTTCTTAATTGCAGTGCCTTTCCTTTGCACACTTGGTTTGCTGATTGCTCATTTGCGGTGCATATAAATGGAGGAATTTAAGGTCTGAACACTGATTAAAATATTTGTGGCACACAGGCTCAGTTTTGTTCACTTGTTGTGAATAAAACACGCCGGGATTGTCGGACACCTTTGCTGTAAAGGTTCTAATTGGAACTCCCACAGTGAGACACAATGATTTCTGTTGGTATGTGAAGCTATGGTCAGTTTGCTTCATGTATTTTTAGATAGAGCTGTGGTTGTAGTGCTCTGCCCCTGCTTTCTGTCAGCTCTCCTCTGTTCTCAGCTGTGATCAAGTGGCTCAGTGCTGCCCAGGCAGCGGTGAATAGCTCGACTTTGTTTCTCACACAGAAACATGCAGTCGAACACATTCCTAGAGTGAGATGCAGCTCTCACTGTGCAGGGTTACAGTGTGATATTTGCATGGCAAAAGGACAGAATAGTCAATTACTTCTATTAAATCAGTCGTGTGAGGCTGCTATAAAAAAAAAAGATGTGAGGTGCAGATGCATGTTTATTTTTAGAAGGCATATCAGTGTAGATTTAGTTATGTGGGTGAGAAGGTCACACTACCTCAGCTCTCCACAGCACAGCTTCATTTTAAAGCACTTTTCTCAAGTTGGTGTGTCTTTTTTTTGTTTGTTCAAACACTACAGGTCAGTGTGTTTTTTCCTTCTCAACGCTTCCTCTCTCCGAGTCTCACTTCCCTCCTCTGCTGCCCTCAGACTCCTCTCCACGCCTTTACCTTTCCTTATCCCTGTTTGTCACCGACCACATGAACCTTTCTACCTCATCACCGTATTGTGCTCATCTCCTGTTTAAGTTCAGACCATTGTCTGTGATCTCTTCAAACTCACTCTGCTCTTATCCATCCTTTTCCTGTACTTGACCTCTTTGGCTTTTTAACCTCCGAAAGTCGTGACCAATGCATACCGACCCTACCATTCATTCTTCATCACTTCAAAATAATGGTTTGACTGGAGGAAACTTTATAAATCTCCTTTAGAAGTTTGGCATTTGACCCTTTTTGGAGAGCTGATTCCACAAATGATTTCAGAATTGGAAGTTTATTGATACATTTCTGAACAATACAGCGCAAAGTTAATCAATCAACCATCAGTTATTCTGCCTATTGATTGATTAGTGAGTTAGTTTGCGTGACTTTTTATTTCGTCTTTATTTTTTGGGGGTTGGATCAACTCCATTCACTGGTGTGAATTTTACTCCTGTAAAATTCGTTGGACCAACACTTGGAAATAAATTGAATGAACCCAAATAACACAAGCACACAAGTAGATTCAATTAAGTTTATTGAAAACGTTATTTCTTTGATTATAGTTGCAGAATATCTATTTTCTGATTAATCAATTATTTGACTAGTTGATTCAACTCTAATCAGTTGGAGTGTGTTTGTTGTAAGACTTTTAAATCTTTAATGGTTATTGTCTCAATCTCTTTGTGATGTTGATTAACGCTCACTCCAACCTGCTGCATCTGTGAAGGCGCTCTGTTTGAATACATGCACACGGACGTGCACGTGGAGATCCAATGAGTGTGATTGTGCCTTTGCCAATATTTCATCCCCTCAATGACATCAGAGGGGAGTCGGACTTGCTGATTATCGGTGACCCTTGATAAGGACACAATTCGCTTCCTGTGACATCAGCTAATCAAGCCGGGCCAAAGAGCAGCCGTATGAGACCTCGCTCGTTTAAAGGTCATCGCTTTCTGCTGCGACCGAGGCGCTGTGACTCGGTTTCATGTGCTCAAAACAACTTCTGGTCTTCAGAAGAAGCGAGCTGGTCGCAGACAATAAATGCCCTTGTTGTGTCTCAACCGCAGCATAGAAAATTGAGGCCCAGTAATCTGGCAGAGGATCAGCAGAGCACAGCAGTCAGGAATGGAAGTCTCTAAATTCAGACATCTCTTCCGGCACATTTTTTTTACAGTTAGGACTGCGACTGTTTTATTTCTATGCATATTAGCAGCCAGCAGTTTGTGCAGGAGGTTTACGTTGTTGGAATATAGTGACGTTTGGAGGTATTGAATCTTCTTCGCCCTGCTTCACCACTCAGTCTGGCCATAAATATCATATATTCTTCAAGCCTCATATTAACCTGCTAATGAAAACATTTATGATGCCCTGAAACCAGGTCCTTGTCTGGAAAAAGTCTGTCATGGGCACATGGTATCTTATCTTTGTCCTGAGCTGTTCACGCTCTGTTTACGTGTTCCCATGCAACAGACTCCTCAGGACACTGCAGAGAAAAGGAGCCGTCCGCCACCGTTTTGATCTGAGCCGTGACAGTGCAGCGTCATTCTGGAGGTGTCTAAAATTGTTTTAGTGAATTTATGGTTGTTAAGATTGGGGAAACATAAGCCAGATCCCCAGTGAATCCTGGAAAAGAAACAGAACGAAGGCTAATTTTAGTATGAATATTAGTATCTTGCCATGAAAGCTACAGCACAGTGGAATTTTAAAGGAAGACACTGAATAATGGTCGAAACTGATTTACAAAAAGAAAATCCCATACATATATGTTGCTAATTTCTCTGAGTGTATGAGTATATATTTTGCAGTCTTTTTTTTTTTTAGTAGTTAATGGACCTGACTACAAAAACCAAAATCCCCAAAGTTGAAAGAGCAAGACAAATTGAAAGCTGAGTGATTTAACTCGAGGCCACCTCTTTCTCATTTTAAAGGAGAACTTGCTTCTTTCTCCAGTAGTTTTGTATACTCATGGGTCACTGACTGTCCTATGATGGCACCCACCTGTTACTCAAAGCAGCCACAGCTTTAGTTGTGCATAACTTTAAATTTAAACACAAACTAAACGGTTGAATTACAGACAAATTCAACCCCTGTACATTTGTCATGAACAGGGAAATTAGCTATAGAGACCAAAACAGTTTTTTACACCAGACTATAAACTTGTTTATTTCTGCTATAAAGTTGGGCATTGTAACATGGATCTATGGGAATTAACTCAGTTTTGGAACCAGCCTCAAGTGGCTGTCAGAGGAACTGCAGTTTTGGCACTTCAGTGTCTCATTGCTTCATTTTTAAGCCCCCAAGGTTGACATTTAGGTGTAACAAGTGACTGACATTGACCTTTACAGACTTGTGCAACTGGTGCACTGTGCTTCAGCAGGTTACACAAATATTTTAGGGGTTTTATACCTCACTGAGAAACATTGTTGTCTCCATCTTGCAGTCTTCTTCACCCACATCAAGTGACTGTCTTAGAACCTCCTGTAATCTAGTCTGTCCTTATCCAAAGAGCCATGCTTTCTCATTGCCTCTACTTTTGCTCCTCAGCAAAACTTTTATACACTGACTTTAAAAGAATTGTATTCAGAATTAATATGCAGAATAAGAATCAGAAATGCTTTGTTTTCAAGTGTTTAGATGTGCTGCAGGATCTCCCTGCTGAACCATGTAATGTGTTGACTCTTTACACGTGGGAGCATGAGTTGTAGGAGCAAAAGGTTTCCTTTTACTGTTTGATCTTCCTATTGATGCGTATAACATCCATTATCACCATTACCTGGGTCAATAGAGCAGACCAGCGATGGAGAGGGTGGGGGTCTGCTTCTGCTGGAGGAGGCTTCCAGGACTTTGTGTTGTTGTCACCGAGGCCATTTTGTGTGTGTTTGCTGAGTCGCAGCAAATGGTTGTTTGTATAATGTAGCCAGCAAAGAAACAATGTGCAATCAAGCCCTGTTGAGTGATATCTTAATATCAACACTTTTTGTTGCTACAGCGAACACTTTGACTCGTGTTTACTGTAGGGAAGGAAGGAAGTCAGTATCAGTCTTATCAGAACAGGGTAAAATGCAATCTTTTGTCAACATTTTCTCCCAAAGAAAAATACCTTTTGTCTTGAATATCTGCACAGAATGTGAGTTCACAACTGACGAATTGATTGCTTCAAGAAAAACCTCATTTGTACAGTTTCAAAGCTTTTTGCTACATCACAGATGGATTTTTATAAGAAACACACCATCAGTGATGCCCGACAGAAAGCCTCCACGCAATATCGGCCTCATCTGCAGATGTGCAGTGAGGCATTTCATCTGCAAGTAATACTGGTCAGCTTCATTGTACTCTGATGTATGGCTTTATATTTGGCTCCAGGGCAAATCCATTCATATCAGGCAGTCTACAGATCACCTCAGCCACTGAAGATCCAGCTCTCCTCTGACTGTAGCCGCTTGCTGCTGCTCTCGCAGCCTTTTGAAGCTCCCTGATCAGACGGACAGCTGCGTACACCTGGTGCCCTCGCTGCCTGACAACACACTCCCACCCCCAAAGACACACACAGGCACTACTTAATGACCTGTTGTCATCGTGTGTTATTTTTGTTAAAGCGGGGTTACTGTTTCACTGTGGGTGTCACAGACAGACGGTGGAGTCCGACTGTCTCATTTCACATCAGACAGTGCAGTTTGAAGTATTTACTTACTGATCGTGATCACCGACATTACGGTGGCTCAGGCCTCACCTTCTGTTGTGTTGTAAACATAGCACCGTCCCATCTGCAGAGGTAATAAATCCAGTTGCAAACAGTCTGGTTGTGAGAAAACTTTGGTAGCTGTAATATTTACATAGTTAATAAAATAAGCAAACTGTTTGTCTTGTAGATTTAAGAGGGTCCTTCTGCTGAGGGAGTTTTTTTTTTTTTTTAAACTTTCCTCAGTCGCCAAATGCTTGCTCACAGGGATTCATTGGATTTGTCTGGTTTCTTTCTGTAATATAATGTTGTAAAGTCTTGACCTTACTATATGGAGTGCCTTAAGATGAATTATATTGTGGCTTTATAAATAAAACTGAACTGAATTGAACCATACAGAAATTAGTCTTAACCCTCTGATCCCCAAAACTCGCTGGTAGGTTTAAAATGCATGTAATCTTGAAAACAACATTTATCCGAAAAACTAAGAACAGAAAGATTCTGGTTGTCAACTGTCTGATTGTACTTGAACTCACCATCAGTAACATGCTGTTCTGTTGGGAAACGTCACCAAATCTCAGCTCCATACAATTAAAAAAAGCGATTAATCTCACTAGATTCTGTTAAAAACAAAAAATTCTGCACCCCTCAGCGCAACCCAAAAGCTATTAATGTCTCAGCTGTGATCAACAGTCTTGTGACGAAATTTTAGGGACTTTTTGGCTGAATGGAGCCAAGCTACAGGTTCTGTTTACACATAGGAGACAAACATAAAAACAAAGTACAAGCATAAACAGCACCCAGATTCTGCTTGTGGTTCCGACGATTTAAAGGTAGCATCGTAAACTCCTGCTACACCTCTATTGCTATTATATACTGACATTACTGTTGCTTATACTCGTTTGTTTGTTTGCATTTTTATTCACGTGCATATAGGTCTAATGATGAATAATTTGAGGTCTAATGATGCAGCAAACATTATTTCCTACAAAATTGTAATTGAGTATATGCATATATGTTGACACAAAGTTAATCCAAAAAACAAAATTTGACAAGCAAGGTGTCCCAATGCATGAAGGTAAAGTCTGAGCCTTTTGGTGTTTTGCCTTTATGAGACTTTTGATGGTAGAAAAAGACAAAAAATGTGAGTTAGGATGGTGACATGCAGCAGTAATCCTGAACCAGAAATGATGTCGCTCCTTATTGTGCATCTTTAAGCAAGATGCCAAGACAAACACAAACTTCATATTTTGGAATATTACAGTTTTAGACTGAATGTGATTTTTGGCAATAAATGAGAGTGTAATGTGCAATCTCTACCCCTTTAGACACAGATGTTCTCCTTATTAATAAAGCCATTAATTTTATCCATAATAAAAAACATTATTGAATGTTTTATTAAGTCCCTGTTGCCACATGGCTGTAGTCAGAGCAGATTAATACGTCTGCAAGTATTAAGTTTTCTGAGAAATTTTGTTCCAGACTCCAGTGTAATTGTTAGTATTTTATGAAAGCAGTTTTAGACTAATGAGCTTTAAAAGCAGAAGTGGCTGTGACAGGAGCAGTTACTTGATCCCTCAGACATCCGAGCCAAAACGGAACAAGCTCACCATTAAACCTATATGAGCGACCTGGGCCATAAAAACTGCTGTAAGTTTGTGTGACTCTGGGAAAGCAGAGGAATTGCCATTAAAGTGACTTACCGCTTTAATTTCTTCCAGTGACCTTAGAACCTTTTTTATTGGTATGAGAGAGGTTAAGAGGCCAGAGAGGTGGCACTTAGAAAGTCGCAGGACGAAGGGTTTTGTTTCATCTGCGGTTCTCGGTTTCTTTCTTTTTTTTTTTAAACTTAAAAAAAAAAACAATCTGTAGGAATCAAGCTGACATGCTGAGTTCAGACCACACTTTGATGCTTTTGAATGTCATTTATAAGTCATGAACTGGTTAATGAAGTTGGCTATGAAGTGGAGAGAAATAAAATCTACTTTACTTTTTTCAGGTCTGTCCATTATCAAAAATGGCTTTACAGTCAGCTCTTTCATAAATATGACTAATTGTTCTTTCATCCTTCTTGATTATGTTCTGCACGCTGAGTGTGCTGAGGTTACTGTAACTCTGCTCGGTGGGATGGTTTGCTGAGTTACGCTTGGGTCACGGCTGAAATAACAAACCAAAGTGTTATGTTGTATCAGCCCTGAAATAAACCGAAGCCCTCCTGTGAGGCGTTTTGGCTGTAGACAAATTGAGAAAACTCTCATCAGCTGAAAACATCAACATCGTTTGGGAGGTCACTGAGGAGACTTCTGTGCTGATATAAGAGGTGGAGAGGACGTGCGAAGAACCAGTGTTTTGTTGAGATCTGCTTGAAAGATTTTTAGAATTACGTTGGGTGATTATATTTAACTTTAAACAGTCTCCTACAGCAGCGCAAACGATAGAGAAGGACGCTGGCAGTGTTGTGTTTTTCTTCCCCGCAAGTATGCTGTTTGGATTTTTGGTATGTCTTTCTGCCCCACTTTGTTACACAAAAGCATTAACAATTGTGGCTTGTGTTTGGCCACAGAGGTTTTGTATCAGTCTTTAGAAAGTGGACGGATTGGCTGTTTGTCCAAGAATAGCTGTGAAGAAGAGGACGGGTGGTGATTGTTGTGTTCTGTCTCCTTATAGAGGAGTAAGTCATTAATTAAGATCCCAGACAGATAATCAGTGCTGTTAATATGTCAGTGCACAGAGGGAAAGCAGCATTACAAGCAAACATGACGACGCTGGCTGCTTTTAGTTACCACTCCGAATTTATTAGGGGTGAAAAGAATCAACTTGCTCTGTTTTAAACTCATTCCAAGAATATTTGACTGTTACATTGGTATTTTACCAGTCCTATATGAAAGCTTTCCAGGAATGTGTGCATTAGGAGCAAACTGCTTCAGCCATTTGCACTAAATGTTTTCATCATAAGGTGCAGAAGCATCTAGAACAGGTGTACGATAATTCTTATGTATACTGGTTTGTCATAAAAAATACAGATAAATGCATCATTTTACTTAAAACAGAGATACACAGATAAACCAGCAACATAAATCCAACACAAATCTCTAAGTCACCAGTAGGGCTGAGCTATTTGTCAGAAATATCTAATTGGGATTTTTCTGACTGATATTTTAATTGGATTTGCAAAGTAAGTTTTGTAGTTGTGCTTTAGTTCAATATTCTCTGTCTCATAGATGTAAAATGTGATGGATCATTACTTCAAGAGATGCCATCATAAGTGTGACTGTCACACAAGGAGGATGGCATTAATTCTGTAAAAGCATTGATGCAACAGTTTAAACCCTGGGTCAGATCTGCTGCATAATGCATATCTTAAATTGCAGCATTTTCGATTTTCTTATTACATTGTTTTAAGTTGCAATATGAAATTGGTTGACTTTTCAGTCTTGGCCACCATGAAGGCTATGAGCTGCAGTAATGAAACATAATTCTAGTTGCTAAAAGAATCCAAGATGTATTGGTGTAATTTTAAGAATGCAAGAATTTATTTGTTGTTATACTTTATTGTTGTAATATTTAAAAATCTGTTTGTTTGAAAGACATTTTTAAAGTTTGCAAGACAAGCATGTATCAGTCAAATTTTTCTTGGAAATGCTCCAGTCATTTTTTTTCTCATTCTGGGTCAAAGGTTGTTTCATGGCCCTCAGCTGTTCCTTCTTGTCAGTCACACTGACTCCGATGTCACAGCGACGGTTTTTACATGGTTCTTTGGCTTTAAGAAGTAATTAACATTCTTAGGCGTTACAGGGGTTTCACCAAAATGTTGAAATCGACACTATTCCCTCTGCCAGATGGGACGCGATGGTTGATATATGGGCCATGTGTGTACTATAAAATGTTTCCAAGCCAGAATTCATTAACTTCAGTGGCATTGTGTAACTCATCCTTTGCTTAATTTGTAAGAAAATAAAGTCATTTATTTCCCAACATAACACTAAATCTCCCCGCTGACATGACGGAGCGTAAACCTTGTGTTGTTTCTCCACTGTTGGACAAAGTGCTGTTGACTCATCATAACTCTTCTTTGAGAATACTGTCAGCGTGTCTGTAGTTAAACTATTCTGCTGTGAGTAACCTGAAACCTGAGATGGAAATCATCAAGAAGAGTGTGCAGCATCCTGGAAACAGCTGCCTTGAAGTCCTGAATGAAAACATTTTGGCTGCAGCGTCTCCACTCTTGTTCTCGTCTTCAGATCTGCTTTCATTGATCAGATGTTGTTTGCTCCAGACTATTTAGAGGAATAAAACGTGATGAGATTTTATGAGCCAAATTAAATTCAGCTCTGATAACACAGTACAGTGCTGCACAGACTCTGAGAAACTGCATAGTCAGAGCTGCAAGCACAAATATTCAACCTGCACATATGGTGGCATGTAAAGGTTTGGTAAAAACTGCTAATCTTAACTGATTTCCAAATGTTAAGCATGAAAGATGCTCTTCTACCTTTTAAGCAAGATTAGTGTGCAACAAAAAGAAAAAGAGCATCATGCAAACATTTGGCAAAAGAGACTCTCATAACTTTTTCCAAGGTCTCAGATTTAAATGAGCTTTTCAGGATTATGGCTTGTTCGCAGTCTTTGCTAGGAAAGGCCAGGTGATGCAAATGTCAAAGCTTTATAAAGAAAAATCAGCAGCCTTGAGATCATTTAGGTTCCCTGGCAATTGAAAGAATTGATGCCCACAAAGTTAGACAAGGCTGTAGGAATCTAGCAAAGCTTTTTCAGGTAGAACCTTCTTAACTAGTATAAATAAAAAATGGCAGAAATAGTGGTGGTTGTTGTGTGAATGACCAAGAAAAGCTTCTGACTGTGGAGTGTTGGTGCACTGATCTGCTGTGCATCATGGAAGAGTCATCAGAAATAAAATCTGTCCTGTGTCCTCACCATGAAATTCAACATCAGAAGTTTGCAAACGTACACCTAAACAAGCCTGGTGCATTTTGGAAACAAGTCGAGCGGACTGATAATGTTAAAATAGAAGTTTTTGGCTGCAATAAGCAAAGTTATCCTTGGAGAAAAAATATGCAGAACTAAGTAGATAAAGGAATGAATTCATTGAATGCTAGTAAGACTCTAGAAGGAAACACTATCTGCAAATAGCTGAGTCAGAGAAGAAGACTGCTTCAACAACAGGAAAATGATCCTAAACACACCTCAAAATCCACAATGGACTAGGTCAAAAGGGACAAGTTGAAGGTTTTGTCGTGGCCTCACAGTCCTCCACCGAAACATCATCGAGAATCTGTGAATAAGAGCAATGCATGCAAGTTACTTACAACGGGTTTTTGTAAAGTACTGACGATGCAGGGTGCACAAACCTTTCCTTTTTTCTTTTGAATCTATAAAAGATGGGAAAAAAGCATCCTTTTTAACTTCTGCCGCCATACACGGAGACAGATGTGCTACTCAGTCATTGTTCTTTCTTTTTTTCAGTTCTAGTAGGATTAAAAACTCTATAGAAATAATAAATGCATTTTCTCCTCTTGTACAAGTCTGAGTAATGAAAGCCTATCATTTTTTTTGGTTTCTATTTGATAAACAAACCTATACAGGTCTGTTAGTAGACCTACAGTAGGGAGGGCAAGAAAGACATGAAAGATAAGATTAGATGATGGGAAATGTATGTGACAAGATCTCAGCTATTTAGGTGACTTAAAAAACAAAACAAAAACTCTTTATGTAGAAAGTTACCAGCGTCTGTCAGTGTTTTGTGTTTCTCAAAAATATTATCAAAGCAGAGAAGCTTTTAGCTTGAGCATGCACAGAGCTACAGGGCATCCAGGCAGCAAATCTGTGACCCTGGAAAGCATCAATAAGACATTAAGGCAGCAGAATCCAAAACAGGATGTTCAAACAAAGCCAGAACCTGAGGAAATGATATCTGATTCTGATAAGATGGGAACAAGTCCAAAAAAAGATGGGTTTGAATTTTCCAGCGTGTGAGATCTGCTTTCCAGACTTGACTGTGAGCCACACCTGCAAAGCTGTAGGAGCACCTGGAAAAAAAACCTCTCTGTGGGACTGATGTTATCCAGCATGATGTACAGTCTAGTGTGGTCGTGAGATGGGAAGAAAAAAGACAGACATGTGCTTTTGATTGGTGATGTAAAACTGAATGTCAGTGTAAAGTCACAGGGAAGAGGGCAAGTACAAAGTCTTCGGCTGTCAGGGATGTTTTTTGGGGGGTTTGAAAGGTATGTCACCTTCAAAAAAAAATAGCCACAATCAAACCATTTTTCAGAGCGAGAAACTGTAAAAATGAGAAGAATCATTAGATTTTCAACTTTCTAATGGCTCTTGAACTAATAATCTGCGATCTGTAGTTCCATCGCAAAACTTTACAAAGTTTATATTGTGATATTTCATTAAAATACCTTTTTTTCATGTCTCCTTTAAAATTTAGCCAAAAATAACTTGACAAAAATTAAGGGACTTTTTGGCTGAACTAGGCTGAGCTGCAGGCAGTATTTCCACAAAGCAGATAGGAGAAAGTTTAGAAACAAATTTAAAATGTCGGTAGTCATTTATTTCCAGTAAAATATAAAGACACAGTTTCCCCCCCCCAGTAATGGTAACATCTGCAATTGGAAAAAAATGTTGTACATGTTGATTCTGAGATTTTTTTTTTTTTTTTTTTTACATTTTTGAAAAATGCATAACTAATGAACTGCTTTTACTGCCTTTATGAGGTGTGACATTATAACTGTTATACTGCATAAAAAAGATGTTTGAGTTCTCTCTACTTTTAGCCATGGTTGCACTGCTTCTATAGAGGTACAAGACTTTATAGTCCAGTAAAAAAATGAGCTCACAGTGAGTAAAAATGTAACAGGAGCAACGCCCAGAAACTGTGCAGAGTTCTGAGGGTTAAATAAATCCTGATACATTCTAGAAAGCTCTAGAAATGTTATTTAATTAGTTTGAATAAAGATCATTGATCAGTGGCTGTGGCTCCAGAGGAATGTGGTAGAATGCCATCTTCGTCACAGGCCGCTGCTCTGGTGGAGAGTTTCTCTTTTTCGTTTTAAAGCAGATTTATGTGCTCCTCCACCTCTTATATCAGCTCTGAGGTCAAACACACACAGAGCCCTCTCTGTCCCTGCACTAAGTTTTACCAGTGTGTGAAAAGCACTCAATGCTGGGCTGAGAGGCTTCTCCTGTTGCTGCTGGCCTCTTCTGAGTTTTAAAGTCATGGAGATGAAACTTCAGTGCTGCTTGTTTACTGGTGACAGCAGCTAATAACTGCAGAGGGGCAGCTGAAAATGATAAATAAACCCATCATCTATCCTCCTGTGCCTCTTGTTCAGGGAAGTAACCAAAGTTATATTAGGAGGGAGCAGTTAAGTCTGGATAATTAGCCTGTGGTGGGCTGATGGGACTTGAGTCCCTCCTTAGACAGACTTTATTTGGAGAGATGAGAATAAGAGCAGCTAAAGCTTCAGACTTAAAGAGCTCAAACCGCTGATATGTGCACATATGTGCATTGCAACATAAGAAAACAAACCCTGGTTTGACAACATGTGGCTTTTAGAACAGTTCCACAAAGAAATTAGGTAAAACACAAGGAATGCACTGCTAATTAAGACCCCACCAAAATACAGAAATGATGCAAAGAGCAAAATGCACATGTCCTAACACATAAGTTTTTACCATGATATGTGACTCATGGTGTAACCTATTTGGGCTAAATTAGGCTATAATTAGCCTTTGTATGCACCAATGTGACCCATCTGCTTGAAATCAGTTGCATTGTGCCTCACAGTATTTGACAGCAAAATATAGTGTATGTTATCTACATGTAGAAATCAACTAAATGGACCGAACTAAGTAATAAACCCCAAATCAATATTTTATCATGTGTTAACATAATTTGGGCTGTATCTTGGATATTGCCCAAAGCTAATCTGTGACCCATCTGATTTTGTGCTGATGGGTCACAAATATTACTTGTGAATCTCTTAGAATAAGTGAGTCATGCAATCAGAATGTAAACCTGACATACACTTACATCATCTTAGCTCATTTGTGTTCTGTTGTGCTTTATACATTTTGACGTTGCGATTGGTGACTGTGTTTTTGAATTTGACAGCATTTATTTGCTTGTGTTTTGTCTGTTTGCATGTGTTTTTTTCTAAGTCTCACCTGCTCTCAGAACCAGCGTAGCGATATACTAGAAAGACCCGTAAGCCATCTTGCAAACGTTTGAACTCTACAAGCACAAAGCTTGAGCTGCTCAGATTCTGGTTCATCCTTGGATCTGAAGTCTCTCCTGGGAGAAGTGGAGACTAGAGGCCTGTCGGGTTCTCCGTCTTTCCTCTGTTAGTTCAACAGCCTCCTTAATAATGGATGTTGTTTTTGTGAAATAATGCTCTGTGCTGATCTAATGCACATTAGGATCCTTTTAACCTAATGCAACCTATCAGCCCTGAGCCCTGACACTGTCCCGCTGACTCCACAGAGCAGACTGCTGTGTGTGGGCTGTGGCTTCACAATGTTTAGTTACAGTAGGTCACAGTCAGTAGTTAAATCTGATGGTTTGCTCTTTCCTCAGGCTTAAGTGTTTGTCTAAGTGATCATTTTGACCTAAATATGTGTTCTTTCTCACATCATGGGGTATTTCTGCAAGCTTTAGTTAAACATCAGTTTTATTTATCCAGTTATTTCTTTTCATCAAACTTCTTTCTAATCTGATAAAACTTAAATACTTTCTCTATCTGGGTCACATCACACCTCCAAGATGTAGATTATGATTTGACTCAGTTTCATTCATTCCATTTTATTCAACCTCCTCCAAGTAGAAACAGCTGATGCACACAAAAGTGGCCATTGTTTTTACTGCTCTGTATGTATGTGGAACATTTTTAAATCAACCTTATCTGTTCTGCAATGAACAAGAAAAGCTTTTGGCAAGTAAATCATGTGAGCAAGAGATGAGTTCACATCAACACTGGTGCTGCTTTTATGCAAGAACTTGAGATGATGTTGATGAGTGTGATTAAGAGCACATTTATTCGGGCAGTTTGCACACATCCCATTTTATACGAAAACCCTCTCTTACTGTATTGGAGGTCTGTACTTGTTCAGCCAGTTACTGTAGAAGCCTCAAGTGGTGCCCTTACCTCTGTTATGATGTATTCACCCATTGAAACAGGATGTTGTAGCTGGATGCAACACACCAACAGATCAATTATTTATTTATTCATTCACAAACATCAGCTGTTGTGAGTTGTCATGTCATGCAAATGCTGGCAAGTTGTAAACATGGGAATCTCTACCATCACTATACTGTTCGCCCCATATGACGTGTACATGGCTGTGAGTTAAGCACTGAAGATGACGTTTTTTTTTGTTTTTTTAAAGGTAGTTTTCCATAGTGTTAATATGCCCACTACATGAGATATTTAACTCTTCCAGCATACAACATGCATGAGAATGTGCTTCATTTTTTGTCAGTTTTCATTGTATAACCTGAAAGTTATTGACTGTCATACTGCTTCTACTGCTGATGTGCCAGAAAACAAGACGCTAAATACAAATATTTGCTGTGAGGAGAGACCATACGAGACCATTCTTGGTCATGCACACTTTTATAATGCATCATTTAGAGTTGTAATTAAAGGAGTTGCTGCAGGATGTGATAGATTTGTTGCTCACGACATTAGCACCCTTGTGGTATGCACCCTAACCACTCAGCCACTGGGCTATTTTAGCCTAATTTTTTCACACACCTGCACACAAAGACAGCAAAGGTGTTATGAAAGAGCAGAAAACAACTTTGCGATTCATTATTCCATTTTTATACCCTCGTTTAATGGGTATAAAGCTTTCAGTGCGTGTGTGTGTTTGGATGTCTGTATCTGCAATCTATCTTTAGCCATAATATGCCAGCAGCAATGCACATCTCATACTTGTGAAGCCATGTCATGAGACCTCTCTCTCTCCCTCCCTCCCTCCCTCCCTCTCTATGTTTCTGTATCGTCACAATCAGCACTGAACAAAAATACTGTCCCTGTTGGCCTTTCCCATACTTCCAAACAGCTTGTGTTATTTTATTTCTGACTGCTCACGACGTGGCTGATATGGAGACCATTTTGTAGTCAAGGACGTGGGAAAGAGGATGGAGGGGGAGTTTGTACCACCATGGGAGCAGGCATGAGGAAATGGCCCACAGAGATCCAGACTATCACACACACAGATATACACACAGTAACACAAGTAGGCATAGATTTGTGTGATTGTGAGACGGATTCGGCAGTGTTTTCTTTAATATTATGGGAGTCGTGGAGTTAGACATGGGAAGATGACCTCATCCCACATGAAGTCAGAAGTCATATACTGAACACATTTTTTTATGTGTGTGTGTGAGTGTGTGTGTGGGGGGGCACATCAAAATAGCTGAGTGTGGAAACTCTGAGTAAAGGGGAGCAGGTCCTGTTGCAAAGTAGTTATCAAAAAGCTAAGGGAAGAGGGTGAACTCACTTTGAAGTGTAACTGCTGAGAGAAGACCAAAGAGCTACTTATCAAAGAGGGATTAGCCTCAGGTCAGTGAAACCTGTGCTGCCTCTCGTAGCTGAAGGCCTGAGCTTGCATCTTTACAGCTGTGGTCTGAGACAGAAGAGGATTTTTTTTTTTTAGCATCTTCCAGCTGTCTGAATGTCTTATTTTTTCCCCTGGGTGTTCATTGAAAAGCAACAGTTTGCAGCATAAGCGGTGCTGCACAACATGTAGGACAAAACATAAAATTGAAGAGAGCTTTTTCACTGCAGATATTTTAGTATCTTGTTAAACAGAATTGTAATTGTGTATAATAATAATTATTGTTATTATTGCTACAACAGAGCCATCATTAGTGAAATTAGTTTCATCCTTGAATTTCCTTCAGTGAGGAATATTTATGACTCATCTGTGGTAAATGAAGAGCTCTGGTGCTTCCAGTACAGGGAGCAGGACCTTGGTTAGTGAGGTAGCTCCAGGTTTAACTATTGGTTTAAACCAGGGGTGCCCAATCCTGGTCCTCGAGAGCCCCCTATCCAGCATGTTTTAGATGTTTCCCTCTTCCAACACATCTGATTCAAATGATCAGCTCATCATCAAGCTCTGCAGAAGCCTGATAACGAT
Source organism: Stegastes partitus (assembly GCF_000690725.1). NCBI lineage: Eukaryota > Metazoa > Chordata > Actinopteri > Pomacentridae > Stegastes > Stegastes partitus. The sequence continues at coordinate 628,603 of NW_007577800.1, read as the reverse complement.
CTTGATCATGTGAATCAGATGTGTTGGAAGATGGAAACATCTAAAACATGCTGGATAGGGGCTCTCGAGGACCAGGATTGGGCACCCCTGGTTTAAACAGTGGTTCACTTGCAAGTAGGCTAACTTATGCTGTACACCTTAACTGCTCCAGAGTACATTACGTTTAAGATAACAGATCAACATGAATGAGAAAAATTGCCTACTGACCAATCCTACTCTCTCTGTGAGTCTTGTGGAGCTCGATGCACAGATAGTGAGAGGGTCTCTTAGGAGGATGAGAGTTTTTAAGATACAGATTCTTAGTAGAGTGAATTCCAAACAGAGACTGATAAAGTCCTAAATCCTTGTACTTGTTGATGTTATAAGATTTGCAGTCAGCGTACTTATCGGTTTGAACAATGTTTTAATATTTGTTCTTTACTCCCAAGACCATTTAACACGACCAGGGCTGCAGCTGTAAGAATATAAGGCGAAAGTGGTCTTTCGCAACATAAGGCTAAACATCTAAGCAACACATTCAATGCAATATACAATTATGATCATATTCACATCTACCTGTGCTTTAATGATAAGCTAGGATTATAGTTTGTTCTTGTTGTGAGGAATCTGTGGCTCTGGACCACGTGTTAGCATCATGTTAACAAGATTTATCCAGAAAGTGGAATGAGATGAATGGCAGGGTACATGCTGGAAAATTATATATATATATGTACAGCTGATGCTCATTGAATAAAAAAAGCAATCAAAATCAAACTATGTTGAAGCATATTTTACTCTCAGATTCATTGTCAGTTGTCCAGTATTAGCATCAGTTGTTAAAAATGCAATAACTATATACGTGGGTTTAAGGGGACGCAAATTAGTCTTTTAGTTTTCAAAAGGGGACGAAGCAATGTTCAAGAACCTCTGGCACAACGTTCAGAGAATGCATACGGGCCTGGATGATAAAATGTAAATAAACATACTGGCTATAGACACTTTGACATCACAACAATGCGAACATTTTACCCTATGTTCAATAATTTTACTTTAATGCATCAGATAGAAACTACAATGAAAAAACGGAATGAAAATGCAAAGTTTGGTTCCATGAACGAAGCTTTATGGTGGCAGCAGAAATCTCAGTGGTGGATATTTGATATTTAAGTGAACTTTAAATCTACCTACAAATGTTAATCTTACAGCTTCATTCTTCTGCTGGTGTTCATTGGTCTGCTAGATCTACTGAACATTAATTTCCTTACGCAGTGGCACCTTGATGCTAGCTGTTGACGGAAGCATAAGCATTAATTATTATTATTTTTATTTTATTTTCAGCCTCTGTTTCTTAACCCTGCTTCTTTGACCTTAAGTGTACCACCGGTGCCAGTGTCAGAGATGACCTGTCCGAAGCTTCATTACCGTACTGTTGTGACAGTTGTGAGTCAGCAGAGCCCCCCGTGAAAGCTGGAGTCTGGCGTGCCGAGAACCGAGCCGGATCCAGCCTCGGATGATCTCTGCAACAGGTGGTCCATTGAAATGGAATATAACATCAGATCAGCAGGAGAAATCAGAGAGCAAAGTGACTCCCTCCCCTGCTGTGTGGTCCACTCTGATCCTCTCCACTGTATTTACATTCTTTGTATCCTTCGTCTCCTCTGCCTTTTGGAAATCGTTAATTCTGACGGCATGTTGGGCGGGCGCCGCCAGCATTCGGCTCCAGAGCACTGGGGATGTGTGTGCGTGTGTTAGGGAAAGTGTCTGGCAGGTCAGTGTGACAAGTTGACCTTGTTTTTACTCAGGCATCATGGGAATGTGTAGTTTGGTTGCTGCAGCTGCCACTGTCCATCTCTTTGTCTCTGCACGCAGCAATTAAAGCATCACCTGAACCCCACAGAGGCCCCACACGGACCAGCGCTCTGTCTGCACTAACAATGCCGTGTATTATGACCACATCTAATGATTATTTGCATTTGCAGTTCTTCTTTACTCACAACATGAGAAAGGGGTTAAAGGGTAAATCCTGGTGACCCAAGTGGTTAAGATGCATCACCATATAAGTGCAGTGACTGAGTGTCCTTGTTGTCGTTCACCCTTCTCTTTCTGCTAATTTCCTGTCTGTCAAAATAGCATCTGTCTAGTAGAAGTGAAAATGCCAACAAAAAAGAGTCTATAGGAAGAAAAAGAAGAAAAAAAGTCATGCATTGTTACCCAGAAAACCCAAAGCCAACATTTGAAATAATTTACAGTGTTATGTTACAATTCTAGCATTTGTTACATACTTTTTACAATGAGAGAAATGGCTGAGAAAAGCAATGCATAAAACATTTGCAAAACCTTTTTTTTTTACTCTGACATAACAAAACAAACCTCAAATCCCCAAAAAATGGCTGGCGGTTTGAAAAGCGTGTTATTATTATTGCATCAGAGCAAGAAACTTCAAAAATAAAAAGATTAATCAGATTTTCAGCTTTCTGATAATCCTCAAGCTAATGTGTAACTTTTGGTTCTATCGGGAAAAAAAGTTCCCAATCTAAGGGTAGAATTGTAATATTTCTTAAATATTACTTTATTCTAAATGTCTCATTTAAAAATTTTACCAAAAAATACAACAATAACACTAACAAAAAATTCTGTGCTCCTCCATGCAATCGAGAAGCCATTAGTGATTCAGCTGCGACCAACAGTCATGTAACAAAGATTCAGGGACTTTTTGGCTGAACTGCAGGCTGTGCTTACACAGAACAGAGAGCAAGCAAGTACGGAAATGAAGAGAAAATGTAAGTATTCAACTTATACTAGTCAAACTGGGTGGGATTCAGAGGTTTATATGTGCATTATTTACATCCCTTTTTATGAAACTTCAGTCTTCTTCTACATTGCCTTTGTTGGTGCATTCCTGTGTGTTGTGGTGCACCAAATGTAAATGAGTGGAATACTGTAAAACCATTGGCAGGCTGTCTTTTCATGTCGCTTACGTATTCCTGCACAATAAAGAACCAAATGGTTGCCTCCTTGTGAAAATACCGCTAGTATTGGTCAAAAATCCCTAAAGAAACCTTTAAAATCTGAGCAAGTGGACCCAGTGTTTAACATTTTGTTTAGTAATGAACATAAATGTATCCCAAATATGTTCATGCAGTTAACTTTTCATCTGTTTAGTTGACTACAGCACTAACTGTATCTCTGAAATGTATACTTGCTCAGATTTGTTTTCTGTGTTCATGGCCTAATAGTACATACAGTACAATTTGATACTCATCAGCTACATCTGGTTTACTAGTTTGTTCTTCATTCACACCTTAAACCCCTGCAAGTCCTTTGGGGTCCAGTTTCTAGGTGCTATTTCTGCTTGGTGCTTCTGGCCCATCCTCATGTCTTCAGAAGAGTTACTGTGTACAGCCAACATAGCAGGAATGGATCCATCCAAGCAGCCAAAGGTCGCAGCAACAAGACTAGTTTCACAACTGTCTCCTCTTGATTGTAGCCTGAATTAGGTCACTGGAGTCCTCATTAATGAATGAAAGCTACGCTAACTTGTAACAGATAATGCAAGCGTACAGGATAAAAAGAAGCATGCATATTTATGAAGACAGACTAAAAAAAACACTTGGGTCAAAAAGCCGGGGGGTATCGGGGGGGTTTTACTAGAAAGATCACTAACGAGCAGCTTCATGAACTGTGGATCAAAGAAAGCATGAATCCCCTGCAGAATCACAGCTTACATGATTGTTAGCTGAATATGAAAAATCTTAGCGTTGCAAAATAATGGCGGCACATCATGTTTATTTATTAATCAAAGCTGCAGACAACCATTCGTTTATTTGGTGACTTATTTATGATGTTATAAACTCTGCTGCTGAGGAGAAATGTTGTGTTCTGTGCCAGGAGCTGTGTGGGGGGATTCACGAGTCAGTGAGACTCTTTTTCGTTTGTCGTGACATGTGTGTGTGTGTTAAAATGCCTCCGGGTGCGTCACAGGACTAATGTGATTGATGAACGTGTGACAACGTCTTTAGTGTCCATGTATTCAAGAGTTTCTCATAACATTCTTCAACACCATTTAGCTAAGTGGAGTTCACCCAAACTAAGTGGGGCTACTGTTCTGCATGGAGGCAAATCTTCAGCCAGTCTGCATCCGTCTGCCTCTCAAATATGTCTGTAAAGATTCTTAGTCCTCATGGAGGGTTGATATGCGGAACGTCAAAGATGGCTAGATTTGTTGTGATTGTATCTCAAGACCAAATTTGGCCACATTCTTGTTAACCAGGCCTTGATATTGCTCTTAAAATCCCCCTAAGTGCCTTTAAATGTAACAAAATCGCCTCAACATCACACTGATCAGCTTTAACATTAAACTCACCAGTAAAATTGTGTATGTGCCACCAAAGCCCAACAAGGAATAGTCTCTGAAACTGTTTTGTGGTATCAGGCACGAAAATGTTAGCAAGACGTTACCTTTAAGTACTTGAAACTGGATACATGGATTGTTTTTCCAGAACATCCGACAGATGTTTGATCAGATTAAGATCTGGGGAATTTGGAGGCCGAGTCAACACTCTGGACTCTTAATCATGTTCTTCAAACCTTGCCTCAACAACTTTTCAGTTTAGCAAGGCTTATTTTACTGCAGAAAGGGAACACTGTTACTATCTAGGGGGTGTGCGTGATCTGCAACAAGGTTTAGGCCGGTGTTACATGTCAAGGTAACGTCTATGTGAGTGTCAGGACTCAATGTTCCCCAGCAGAACATTGTGCTGTCTCCACTAGTTTGCCTTTGTCCTATCCTGCTGTCATCTCTCCTCCAGGTAATCCAGTCATTTACATGATGCAACAGATTCATCAAACCTGACCACCTGCTTTCATTCCTCCGTGGTTCATTGTAGGTGCTTTCAGCTTTAGACAGTGGTCAGCATGTTCACTGATGCTATTCAGTGTGATACTATTCATATTCACTGGGATTGGAGCTGCTCTGACGTACATTTATCACTGTCAGCATTAAGGTTTTCAGCAACTTGTGCTGTAGCAGCTCTTCTGTGGGATCAAACCACACGGACCAGCCTTTGTTATCCGTCCGCATCACTGAGCCTTTAGTCCTCATGACCTTGTTGCCAGTTCACCAGTTGTTCTTCCTCAGGACAAGTTTGGAAGCTACTAACCGCTGCATACTGGGAACATCTGGTGATGCTGCGATCCAGTTGTCAAACATTTTTTTCTGCTTTGTATTTACTTAAATTAAACTTATGCGGATTTGAAGTTGGCATATTTGTAGCAATGTTCCCATTGATGGATTTAACACACTTGTTCATTTAATATCCTTGACTGTGTTTACACTTTAACACTGTACAAGGATATTCCTTATACAGCACAGTCGGATATGTCGCTAGTTTGAACTGATTTATGCACTATTTTGGAATCTTATGTATGATATCAGTGTCAGATATTGAGATGTATATTAACACAAGCTGTTCTTAGCCTTTTTTTGTGGTCATTCTTTGTTATTTCACATTATGGTAAAAACCTGCAGAAATCTGTGTGAGTTTAGCTGCACATTTTGATTAAATCTAAGGTTAAAGCTTGACTGAAGCATTTAGTGGAGGATATATATATTTTTTAGGGTAAAAGGTAGGGCTGAGCAATTAATTGATTTAAAGCAATGCAATTAAAACTGCAAAGGCTATAAATTGAATTAGCATGAAGCAGTGTGTCTGACTCAGGATTTATGGTTTTAAGAATTCATGCCTCCTCCTGGTGTGACAGTCACACTTTTGGTGGTATCTCATGTGGTGATGCTCCATCATATGCTTAAAATCTGTTACACAGTAAATAATGAACCAAAACTCAAATCCAATCACAATTACAAATAACTGCCTGAAAATTAGTTGTTTTCTCTACATTGATTCAGCCTGAAAAAAAACATTAACGAGCCTGAAATTTTTTTAAAGGACAGCAAATTAAGATTTGCAATGCCCCAAATGCTACACTATCAGTTGGAGTGATACTACCTCTTCTTTAATTCTTCAAACCCCAAGAAGTTTCTGGGCGTTTTTTGCTCCTGTTACATTTTTAATCAGCGTGAGCTCATTTTTCAAAGTCCTGTCTCTCTATGAAAACACAACCATGGTGAGAAGAGAACTCAAATGTCTTTTGTGCAGTATGACACAGTCCCAATGCCATGTAAAAAAAAAAAAACTAAACAAAACCAAAGAGTCAAATGTCTTTCTTTACTGATAAAAAACTAAAAAACAAAACCTGGAATCAACATTTTTCCAAGTGTCTGCATATTTTACCAACACTGGAAAACAGAAGGAAACTCAACATGCTATCGGTATTTTACTACTTCCATTTTAATTTGTTTCCACAGATGTCTCCAGTATGATCTGTGTAAACACAACCTGCAGTTCAGGCAGGAAGTCAGGAAGTCCCTGAATTTTTGTCACATGACTTTTGGTTGCAGTTAAACCAACTGTACTAAGAAGAGCAGATTTTTTATTTTTATTTTTTTACAGAATCTTGTTTGTGCAAATGGTTCATCTTTAGCAAATGTAAATGAGAAATGGGACTTTATTTGCAATTTCAGCTTAGATATGGTTCCGTTTTCTAAAGGAATTGTATTTCACAGATGAGCAGTGCAAGGATGAGCATAAAGTTGGAAATCAAACAATTTTTTTTTCAGTTTTTACCAGCTTTGAAACCCACCAGCTTTTGGTGTCCAGAGGGTTAATACCAGTTGTGCAAAAGTTTGGCACCGAGCTGCTGAGTGGAGTGAAAGCAGCCTTAAAGAAGAAGGTGCGACACGACAAAGAGAAAAAAAAAAAAAACCTCCCTCAGCTTGCCAGAAACAAACAAAAGGGGAGAGATAGTACAGTTTTGGCATTTTGAAACCTCTTTCTGCTTCTCGTCTCACAGTTTGTATCTTCTCCAGCTTGACTGTATTTCCTGCGAGATACTGTAAGTGTGTCATTGAGGGATAAATGTTGGAGGCCCCAGCAACTCCCAGAGAACCAAACAACTTCTGGCATTTGATTTCACCCTCCCACCCTACCTCTCTTTTCTTCCTCCAGTCTCTTTTATCAGTTTTCTCATGTTAACTCTACACCCTATTCACTCTCCTCAGACCTATTTACATGCGTACAAAGAGCAGTTTGACTGAGGCGCTGTTTTCCCATGCTCCCGCTCTGTCGCCGTGTTCTGAAGCAGGGCTGCTATTTCTGGTGCCAGTCGGGTCAGTGCACTGTAATTCTGCTGTATCATGTAAGCAAACAAGCTTGATAGGCCATTGTTATTCTTAGATGTGACAGGGCTTGAGACGTGTCCCTGAGCTGTCACTTGTTTAAAGGCTAAATATTTTTTCCTAGTAGTACACAACGTGTATTCTGGGTTTCAGCGCAGACTGCCAGGCAAAGCAAACAGATATGAATCATAATTAAATGAAACGCAGGCCTCGTTATTTTTAATACGATTATAATTACAGACCCATGTGCTGTCTGTTCTTTTAGCTCTCATTACGTTCACACTGTCTCCCAGCAGCGCCGTCACCTGACAAAACTACTGTTAAAACTGGGCTCAGAGACACACAGATGGGAAGACTCTGTTGTCCTGATCTCTGTCCTCCCCTTCAACACAACATTCATAGTTGTCCTTTCATGTCTTTGTTCAGCGGAGTGGAGTCTTTCCTCCGGAGCGCACGCCAGAAGTAAATTTAACAGGAATTACAGACGAAGCAGGGGAATCCTTGCTATGTAAATATTAATATAGGACCTTAAAATCCAACCTCGTGACAGAGGAAACCGATTATATAAGGACACTCTCTAATGCAAACAAGACTGCGTACTCTCTCGTTTGGATACATGGATAAATTCACCCGCTTTTGAGAGAGCAGAAAGGCCGCCACTGATTCACGAAAATAAGCTCTTGGAAAGCAGTGAATGAGACATAGCAGAGTGCGTCATGTGCTAGTAACAAACCATGCAATAATGTGTTTAGTGCTGCTGGCAAGTGTCAAGTTCAGGCCAGCAGTTAGATACAGCCGAGTGTGTGAGCATGTGTGTGTGTCCAGGCTGAGAAATGTCAGGTTTTGTGTGTGTGTTTGGCCTTGACCTCAGCGATCATCCTGTCAGTCGAAGCTGCTTTGAACTGTTTTTTTTTTTTTTCTGTCAGATTTGAGAAGTGTTTTCATCATGTTCTTGCCTCCAGTAGCAGCAGGACTAATGTCCATCTGTCCATCTGTATGAAAGGTGTTTGACCAGCTTGTGGCCAGATTGACCTGAAATTTAAGTAAGAGTATATTTATTAGTAAGACGAAGAGGAAATGTTGTTAATTTAGTGAAATAGTCACTGACAATATGTTTTATTTTCAATGCAATATTTGTTTCAGACATGACAACAGCATCAAGGAAAGACAGGATGGGATTACTTGATTAAATTTCAAATAAAAGCAAGATATTTTCTTGATTGAGTGTGTTGGCTAAACCTAATCACACACTGGATGTAAACCTAAATCTGTGGTGTAACAGTATGTACGTTGGAAAAGCAAAATCTAATACTTATAATATAATTTCTAGGAGACAGGGTTGTCTTGTTTGGGCTTGTTCCACATTTCTCCCTAAAAAAAAAAAAATCTGAATGATTTATTATAGACTTTTAGGTCAGTTATTGGTTTGGACTGACTCTACACAAAAATAAAGGTGAGGACTGGAACAGAAGGTTATTCTCAGTGATGCTGTGAAAGTACAAATTTTAGTTTTACAAGGAAGAGAACAAGAGAACTAACTCTAAAAAAAAAAACCTGAAAGGTACCACAAAGAACCATCAAAAGTGGTTCCTTCATGTACCATAAATGATGCTCCAAAGGACAAAAGTAGGTAAAGGATCTTTGTCGACCGACTTGCTTCAGTAAACAACCTTTTGTAAATGGTTATTCTGTAATTATTTAAATTAAATGGTTCTCTGAGTGTTTTACATGAAATTATTATATTGTTGGGTGAAACTATGAACTGTGATCATTTTTATTTGCTACTTATTAACATTTAACTTGGATCGGTTGCAAACAAATACGGTCTTAAAAATGTTCAGAGAAGCACAGCAGAATTATTAGCCAAACACAAACAAAAACATCTGTCATTATGAGGTGAGCATTGACAATTAAAACAAGAAATTAACTTCTAGAACTGAAAATAAATAAATACATCCACAAACACTGAATGCATTTGACAGATACAGACACACTGGTTTGAGGAACTGTTATGTTTTAAACTGTAAATGTAGAAATTTGTAGAATTTCTAGGCCTTTTATAACACATTTAATATTCTGGGTTCTGGACTGTTAGCCAGACAGAACAACATGCTGCAAGATGCCAGTTTGGGATTTGGGGAAACTGTCATGGACATTTGTCACAGTTTTGTGATGCTTTATGGATCAAATGATGAACTAATAATAGCTCTAATTACATGATATAACCTGTCACTTAACAACGCCAATACAAATGAAGAACCTTTTGTACTTCAAAGAACCACATTAAGTACGTGTTCATTATTTTACAGGGAGAACAACATAAAGAGGTTTTCTGTACAGTGTTAAGATCCATCATCTGTATCTGGGATTTATAAAACATTCAGGTTAACCAAGAAAAACAAACTCCTTTCCAGCCGTCATTGTGGGACCTGAGCCTCTGTCTTGCCACCTAGTGAAAAAGAGCACAGAACAGTTATCTAGTTTTAGCACCAGTTAACGTGTTAAAGGTGTGCGTCATCTAATCCCTTCACCGATAACCATCTGCGGTCTGGGCCTGCTGCCACAGCAAACAGTGGGAGTCTGACAGCAGCCTGTCAGTGAAACCATCCTGGTGAGAAACTCGGAACAGATTCCATCCTTTGAACAACCACATGCCACATCTCATCCGTCTACTGTACCTGTCAGCCTGCAGCCTTTAAAATACCCCGTCACAGGCGTGTAAAAATAGCCTATCCTGATTTAAGGCCCTCTGCTGTTCACCTGGAAATAGTTTGCTGTGTTTATTAGAGGTGCATGTTTTCAGAGTCAGAGGTCTAACAGAAACGCAGGTTTATAGTGTGGATAAGCCTCCACAGACGCTCAGAGTCTGGCAGGAAGCTTTGTTATCATTCCTCCCCACAGACACAAACTGATTGTTGTGTCCACAATGAAATCAAAGCCTTCTGTTAGGACATACAATGTCTTTGATATGACTTCCCCTTGAGATTATCTTATCCCATCTTATCCTGTCGGCCTTTGTAAGGGCCGTGTTGTGGGCTTTATTTGATCTTATCTTTAAGTGCACCTAATTTTGTGTTTGAATACAATCTCTGTGGGCTGAGCTGTATTTGGAGGGACAGCTGAGCCGAGGCGAGGATTTCTGTCGAGGAATCACCTGCAGCTCCGACTGCAGCGTCCTTGTAAGAGCTGACGAGAGCTCTTTGAAGCTCCATTATCAGCGCTGACACACTTATTTAGATGTGTGTGGATGTGTGTGACCCAGAGTCAGTTATCTGCACAAATCAAAGCAAAATATCCCTTTTAAGTGTTTGTTTTTTTTCCCTCTGTGTTTCTGTGGGAATATTAGCAGTCCTATTCTTGTGAGGGTTTTCCAGTTTTGGCAATGCTATGATAGTTTTATTACCGGAATCAATTCTTGGTGTTAAGTTGGACCTTAATTGGATTTAAAAAAAAATATACTAAGTCAATTTAAGGTTTTCATCACTCACAGAACAAATCATTTTTACAATGCGTGACAATTCAGAGACTCCAGTGGGGCCGCAACTATTATTTTCATTGTTGTTTCACCTGCCAGCTGTTTTCTCCATTAATCAAGTAGTTGTTAATAGTTGTAAAAGGTCAGAAAATGTTGAAAAATGTCTATCAGTGTATCCCAGAGCCCAAAATGATGTTTTCTCAAATTGTTCACAAGTCAAACATATTCAGTTGTCTGTTCTAGAGGAGCAAAGAAACCACAAAATATTCAAATTTAGGAACTGGTGAATTCATACTCCTAAAAATGACTCAACCCTATTAATCAGTTATCAAAGTAGATTGCGATTAATTTAATAGTTGAAACCTAACTGATTAATTGTTGCAGCTTTACACTCGATCACCTGGTTTCCTTCCTTAAATCCATTTTATTTTTTTTTTCAGATTCTTTACATTTTCAAAATTCCTTACAGGCAAATGTAAAAATAAGAAATGAAGCAGGTTATCAAAGTCAAATAAATAAAATGAATTAATCTCAAACAGTACAGACAAGTTGGATAAACTGCCGACAGATTTCTAGAATAATAAAAAACTGATCGATTAAAACAGCAGAAGGTAGAAGAGATAAAAGTTGTAGTGAGTAAAAGTGATAAGTTTACTTTAAAGCAGTGGATAAAATAAGTCTTCAGTTTCCTCCTAAAATGGCTACACTTGGGGGCAAAGTTAGATATGAGTTTAACAGACTTCCATAATATATAGGGTCTTAAAATTACTTCTGTCTGACTGAATGCAGTGTGTGTTCTCTGTGCATTACAGAAGGCCACTCTGCAGCTAATAAAACCATACATGAGTTGTTCGAAGTCTTGCTTGGACTCAAATTTTAGAATGAGGAATGAGGATTGAGTTGCAGCTTCATATAAATGTGGCTGTTGATATTTAGAGCCACATCAATGATTACATCAATATTCTTGACCTGGCTGTTAGTTTTAAGAGCTCTGGACTGAATGAAAACACTGAGCACCGGCCTTCCTTCTTTATTGCCAATTAGGATGAAGGAGCTAAATGGTTTAATGCAGCTTTTACACAGAATTCATAGTGAATGAGTCCTACTTAGAACAGTTAAGAGCTGTGCAACTTCGTGCAACAGATACATTTAGATGTTTGGCACTTAATTGAATCGAAATAATAGTCAATGTCTATCATTGTGAAACTGGAGCCGGGTTGCTTTGGGGGGAATACCAACTGTTGCACGACTCCTTGATGTTTTCGTGGTTTAACATAGTTCTTTATGACTCTGGCTGTTTGTCTGTTGTTGTTGTCATGCTAAAACATGAATCTGAGACCGATCAAACGCTGCTCTCATGATTCTGATGGATAGGAATCCAAGCATCTGATGTGTTTTGGGCAGTGCTGTATGATAGCAATATTAATAAATAGTCTGAAGAAACAAGTACATTAAAGTGGTCATTTTCAGTCGAGTTTTAGATGAAGATTTTTTGACTATATATTAATATTGTTTGCAGAGGGGAGCTCCTGACAGTGGAGAGACCCAGCGTTCCCAGCATGCTGCTGTCAGAAGGGATGCTCAGCTTTTTGTCTATCATTCTGATTTAAGACTATTATCCCCTTGCACATGGACTCGAGTAACTGCTCTCTCATCATCAGAAAGGATCGATGTGAGGCCTTGCAGTGCCAGCTCCTCTGACGGATGCACCGGCGAGATGAATACCGGTCAAATGAGATATGATTAAGACTCCCACGAGGGAACACACTCCAGCTGTCAGCTGACAGGATGGAGGGGGGGAAGGAGGTTGTGAAACATTCAGTCTGAGCTACAAAGTAGAATCTGAATTACTCCCCTTCATGCCCCACTGAGTCCCACTTACTGTAGGTGAGTCCTCAGGTGGGGGAGGGGAGGCAGTGCTGCGGGTGAGTCAGCGATGTCCTTCCATCGCTAATGGCCAGGAAATGTCTATGTTGGAGAAGCTAATTGGATTTCTTTAACAGGAAAGCATCCATCCAGCTCCATTAGCCAGTAGTAAACAGCAACACACAGCAGAGGGAGAGGCAGGTGGGAGAGGATAAACGGGGAAGAAATTCAAGGAGGGAGGTTGACAGAAAAGCGGTGAAGAAGAGAAGGGGGAGGCATGTTTGTTGCAGTGGTTAGAGGTTTAGTTTTGGAGGAGGTCGGCTCTGGAAATGCGTGTTATCCATGTGCATGATAACAGGGCGAAACACTGGGAGGGGAGCAAGGATGTGTCTGGATAATAAGCTCATCAGCAGGCTGCTGCTACAGTAATTCACTGTAACTAAGGACCACACAGCTGGCACGTTTTCCTGCAAGAAGTGTGTTTAGATCTCACACTCAGTTTAAACATGTCCAGCTCCTCCGTCTGAAACATCAGTCTAGCAATTCTCCCTTTGAAGAACAGCTAAACAAAATTAAATGTAAAACAACTACACTTCTCATCTTTGGAATTTGTTTATCATCATTGTTAGTTTTTAGGAAGAGCTGGCTGCTTATAGGCTGTTTTTTTAATAAAGCTGTGCTCCAACCTCAAATGCAGTAGCAACAGTATTTAAGAGATGCCTTCCTCAAGAGCACCTCAGCAAGCTATGGGCAGATGTATTATTTCAAGGACTGAGCAATGCAAGATTTATTCTGCTATCTAACTTAAAACATATTTTGACAAGAAAAGAAAAAAAAAATCACAACAAACCATCATGTGTAACACTCAGTGCAAAAGCTCAGTGCAATAGGAGCACAGGTAGAGAATTATTGATCCTTTAGGATGGACTTAATCCCTGTTGTATAAATTAACCCTCTGAGCTCCAAAGAGCTTCTGGGTATTTTTTATTTTTGTTTTTGCTGCTGTCACATTTTGCTGTGAGCTCATTTTTCACTTCTATATCAAGTTAAATTGTAAATTATTGCAAAATATTTTTATTTTTTTAAAATGAGGCATCCAGGATAAAGTGATTTTAATGAAACGTGACTTGAAAGCTTAAGATCTAAAGCGTAGATTTGTTCCTGACTGAGCCGGAAGTCACACTTAATTTACTCAAGAATTACTGTAAAATTGAAAATACAACGCTTCTTGCAGTTTCTGGGTGATTCTTTGGTGATTTTTATTAGAGGTTATAAGGCTTTCCAAACCTGCTGGTGGATTTTGAACTTCAAGGGCTTAATAACTGTGACTTGGGTTTACTGCTGCCGCTAGTAATCGACTGGAGGGTAAACCCAGGAATGGAACAAACAAAAATGAATACAAATGCTATAAATGGATGTGTTGTATAAGATCAGTGCGTCAGTTGTACCAAAAGTTGGGTACCATAACTACTGACTTCTATATTCATTTTTGTTATAAGTTCAATAAACTGCTCTTTCTTCTTAAGTGGATAAACACATGATAACTGTTAACACGACTTAAGCTCCATCATCATTTCATGTGACGATAACTGAACTGTCTCCATGACGACTAAGAAACCTCAGCTTGCTAAACAAGACTGCAAGTTGCAGATTCATCTGTGTCCAAGGTCATGAATAAGTTTTCTGTTATCTGTTTCTAATATACAGTAGTGGAGGACGAAACTAAATGTTGTGTTGTCTGGGATTTATTACTCACTTTCAACACAACCTTATTTAAAAACAATTTACTCCTCATAAATCAGAGGAGAGAAATGGAAATGGCTCCTGAAGTTAAACTGAATTTAAAAAAAGGTCAGAGCAGGACACAGATGAACCACATTTACATTCTCCCGAGCAGCACTTTACATAAACTCAGATATTTCCCGCCATCACTTCTCTCTTTTCTGCGGGCAAAGCTGCCAACACAATGAACAGAGTCCCAGGAAAGCCTAAATCAAACCTGGCAGCCTCACGACCTCCAGGCTACATGTCTCGTTGGCGTCTCATACATCTACTGAAATTCTGTGAAGTAAAGAGTAGCTGGGGTTCCCTCCTATAGACTGGTAGGATGCGTCACGTCAAAAAAACCCTTGAAGGGGAAAACCAGTCGTTCCTCAGAGACACATCATGGAGGAACAGTGAGGCTACTATGCTGCCTGTAAATTGGGCCTTTCTTCCTGTGAGAGGGTGACATGTTGGAATGCAGCACATTAATGTGGACATGGGTGGGCTTCTCATTCCTGTCATAGCATCTCTCTCTTCCCTTTGACCCACCATGACTTTCTTCTCTTGCTTTTCCTCCTTTGAGTTTGTGGATGCAGAAGTGCTGTGTCCTCAGTTCCCTGTGAAGACGATAATCAGCAGTTCTGGACGTTAACGTTGAGGTTTTGCTGTTTCACCGTCTTGTCCACTTCAAGTTCAGTTAATTCAACCTTTATTGTTTGGATTGGCCACGCAGATGTAACAGCCAGTGTATTGGTATGGATAGAGAGATTGGTATAAAATAAGAAAAACATCAGCAGAGAAAGTTTAGATTTCAACGGTACACATTTGACTTATTGGCTGATATGTCAATATTCCATATGTTTAACTCTTACCTATCCACATCAGTGTGTTGGCCTCAGAAATCCATCATTGATTTTAATATACATGGATATTGTTCATGGAAGATGTGTTGCTGTAGAAAAGGCCAAGATATAAACAATAAAATGAATGACGGTGCTGGTTGGCTCACTGGTTTATTCAGTACTAGTACTAGTATCGCTCGCAAGTCAATGTCCTGCATCGAAAGTGGTACGTAAGAAAACTATGTATTCAAAGTAAAAGTACTCGGTGTAGAAAAATGTCTCATGTGACTGTTATAATGTGAAATAACACATCATTGGTTGATTATTATTCATTAAAATCAGGATTCTACTGTTAGAGTTAATTGAGGTAGAGCTCATACTGAACTATTTTGTATAGTTTCGTAGATTTTCTCGCTGAATCGATTGTTTGGTTTTTAAAAATTCTGAAAATAATGCTGCCACAAGCCCTCTAAATGATGTTGGGTAGTTTAAATTCATAACAAAATGTTGTATTTTATATGTTCTTGATTTGTTTTGTGTATGTAAATCTTAATTTGTAAAGTAACTAAAGCTGACAGATACAAGTAGTGAGGTAAGAAATAGGATATTTCCCTCTGAGATGTAGAGGAGTGGAAGTAAAAAGTGGCATAAAAAGAAAAGTACAAATATCTCAACTTTGCACTGAGGTACAATACTTGAGTAAATGTACTTAGTTATATTCCATGACTGGATAACGAGTATTAGTCGAACCTTTTTCAAGTCATTTCATTTTGAGCCAGACACTGTTGTGTATCACATTGCAAACTGCTACACAACAAGATCTACAGAGGCATGAACTGCAGCCTCCTAACGCTCATTCACAGCAGACGTTTTGGCTCATCGTAGCAGGTTAAACTCTGGTGCAGCACATTTATTTAACACTTCCATCAAGTGTAAGCTCTGCCAGTGAGCCAACATGCATTTTTCTGCCTTCACAAGTCAAAACTTTGAATATGGAACCATTGCACAATAGCTTCAAATTTTGCCTGAAAATATAAAGTTTGTTATTTTTAACTATTGTTTCCAGAATATATATATATATATATCTGTGTGTGTCGTGTGAGCTACAGTTACCTGCACATTTGTCAGTTTGCATCGACCTGTCGTTATGCAAACAGAGTGGAGAAAAAAAATCGGAACTTTTTTTTTTTTAAAGCTTGGCTAATAAAAACAAAATGCAACAATGGAAAAACTTAGCGACTAGATAATGATGTATTTAAGGCATTGTGCTAAAATATCCAATGAAGAGACAAAATATTTTGTAAGACAGTGACATCACCTCTGCGTGGAGCAACAGAAATTATTTTCACTCATTGTTTTAATTCATTTCAGGTTTGACTGGCACTCTAAATGATCATTTTGTCCATTGTACATTTTGACAGGAGCTGACCTTGGAAAGGAGCTTTTATGTTATACCCCCAAAGATCTTTCTGCCTTCCTTGATGAAAAATATTAAACTTACACTGACATGATTTTCCACTGCAAAAAGGAATGACTAATTATCATGCAGCTGAAATAACAGAGAGAAAATTCCACCACCCTGTTTTAGTGCAAAGACGTAGCTGAAAGTGATAAACGACTAAAACGTGTTGGACACATTCAGCAGCAGCTATGTTCTGTTTTTCCAGCGTGGGCACAGGTGGAGGTGAACATGGAGGACAAGGTGGAGGTGAACATGGAGGACAAAGTGGAGGTTCCCTTGGGACAGACAGCTCAGATCACCTGCATGTTTACATCGACTGAGGGCATTGGAGACATGATGATACAGTGGTTCTATGTAAGTTTTATCACATGTTATCTGCAGACATACATGCAGATGAGTACGATGCTTTAATGCATGTGACGCTTGTGTGAACTCTGACCTTCAGGTGACACGTTCAGGGGAAAAGCTTACCATCTACTACCAGGACTCTCTGGTGAAGAAGGTGGACCCAGGAACACCGTATGCAGACCGGATCAGTGTGAACAGCACTGGAGCCACTGGAGACATCGTGCTGACGATCAGGAACGTGCAGCTGGAAGATGAAACTGAATTCATCTGTCTCGTCAAAAGTCTCACAGGTGGCAGCAGCGGGGAGGGACGCACAAAGCTGTTGGTGTTTGGTAAGATTCCACCTGAGAGAGTGTATGTTTTTATTCCAAAATTGTTTCAGTGACAATAAAAAAAAACTGGCACTTTGCAAAGCTAATAGCAAATACTTTAGAGAAACAATAGCTGATTTCTGCAAGCATGGGTGTCAAACAAGAAGGTGATCATGTGCTCATTTCAGGACAGCATTTAACCCATTTTTGTGTCTTCGTAATTGTTCCTCTGAACACTTCACTCTAACTTTCTTTTCCTACTTTCTCATATAACCGTCATTTAACCCTCTAAACTCCAAGCAGCTTCTGCTCCTGCTAATGTCTCATTTTTACTCACTGTGGGCTCATTTTTCACTGCTATCAAAAGTCCTGCACCTCTATGGAAACAGCACAACCATGGCTAGAAGTAGAGAGAATAAAAAAGCGTCCTTTGTGCAGTATGACACAGCTATATTGCAAGAAATCATGTACAATGTTTTTCTAAGTGCACACAGGTATGAGAATAAAATAGTGGCTCTACATGCTATAGATAGATAGTTTACTGCTTAATTTGCTTCCATCCTTGCCTCCTACCGGCTCTAAATAAACACAGCCTGCAGTTCGGCCCAGTTCAGTTGACTGGTCCATGAATTTTTGTGTCATGACTGTTGGTTGCAGCTGAATCAATAATGGGTTTATGGTTGCACTAATGGGTGTGTGTGTATTGTGTGTGTGTGTTTTTTCTTTTTTTTTTTTTTTTTTGCAGAATCTGGTTAGTGCAAATGGTTTATTTTTGGCATTTTTTCAGTTTTCCTGTATTCACAGTTCAATAACAATCACTTCAGTCCTGTATCTCACATGTCCACAGGTATTTTCCACACACAAATGTAGACCTTTCTGAAAACTCTTTCCAGGATGAAAGAATTCAGAAACTTAATTTGCAATGTTGACATGTCGACAGGGACAATTGTGTTTCTGGCTTATGATATGAGAATGTGCGTCTTTATCTCCTTTTTGGGAGGCAGTTTTGTTCTATGGCAGATGTGACCAGAATATTGCTGACATTTACTTTGCTAAAAGAACTTTTTAAATGCATTACATAAATTATTTTATGGAATAGCTTTTCTTTAATTCCACCTTTTCTCAAAGCACCTTTGTTGATAGCCTAAGAAATCAGAAATAGCTTTTTTTTTGTCCAGCTAAACATGACTTTAGGGTTGAATTGGTGTTTGTTGGTTTTGAAAGATCTTGACTGTGTTTCAACTTTAATTTTGTATTTTTATGTAGAAAATGATTTATTTGAAATAGCTCAAGTTTACAACATTTTCATCGCTTTCACTTCACCTGAAACTCAAGCTTGGCTGTATCAAACTAAAAACTGCTTCAATTGTTACACCTAACTGGTGCCTCAACTCCTTTCAGTGTTCACATTAAGATTTCTACAATCCTTAACTGCTTCAAATGACTAATTCAACTCCTCATAAGCAAGAAACTGTTTCCCTCCATTTAAAAGTGCCAATTCTTAGCTGCCACAACACATAAATGTTCCTTAGTCAATGTTTAACTTTCTTAATTCCTGTGCAGAAACACCAAACCAGCCTACCATTGAGGGTGTGCAAACAGGAATCTCAGTCAATGAAGACTACCCATCCATGGTGAGCAAACACTGAATCATGACCATCAAGTATTCAATAATTCCAAGATACCACTCAGGTTACAGGTTTATTCTTTTACCTCTTCTCTTCCTTCCCTCCCTCAGATTGGGTCTTGTGAAGTCAAAAGGGGATACCCCAGACCGAACATCACTTGGTACAGAGACAACACTCCACTTCGCAGTGTTCCAGACAGTGAGGAAGACCTTAATGCAACGCACTTTACTGTTTTAGTTTGTGCCTAACGTGGTTTAATAGTCTTAATTGTTTGTGTCTTCCAGTGGTGGAAGTGCAGTCCAGCATCACTACTGAATCGAGTGGTTTGTATTCAGTCAAGAGTACGCTGTGGATGAAGGTGGTGAAGGAGGACAAAGATGCTAATTTCTACTGCGAGGCCACCTACTTTGTTCCCGGAGGAATGTCAATGACCGAAACCAGCCGGATTAACATCACTGTATACTGTGAGTTTCTTAAGTTGGAATATCACGAAGACCTGCCCTGCATTTGATGATACATATCTGTGAAGTTTTTCAACACCAAACTAGAAACAAACATTTCTTTATAAAGCTGGTTTTGGTGTTAGTAATGCTAAAACAGGAAAGGGCCTCCAAGTGTCTCACAAAGTTCACCAAGCTGGACGCACACCATTCTCTAAATATTGAAGCATAAAGCCCTTTGCAGACATAGGATATGCAACATCGTTGGCTTCATCGATCTGTTAAAGTGAAGGCATTTTAGATGTTTACACATAAGCCATTTTTACATTAGTGTCTCTTGCAGCTTTATTCAGCTATACCCATGACAGTGACTGAGAGAGTCAAAACTTGACATGTGAGATTGAACAGCACATAATAATGCACTAATAAACAAAAAAACAAACCTACACTCATAGCCCCTAATGAAACTGTCCAAATAACTAAAAGCCTAGAATATTTAGGTTTTCTTAAACAGTGAAAAATCCATGTGTGATGATAATCTAACTTCTACGTTACCAACAGTAAAATAAAATTAAAGTCGCAAGCG
>NW_007577800.1:603592-607373 GCF_000690725.1 Stegastes partitus | reverse complement strand
TGATAAATACCAAGATTTCCCTTAATTTGCACTAACAGGCCTTTGTCTCAGTCATCACCTGCATTGAATTCGATGATTCATCAGGTATCCTCAACAGCTCATCGTTGACAAAAATTTAAAAAAATAAAATAAAATTGTGTTTTGTTGGCAGCATTGAAAATATCACAACAAAAACACACACACAGGGATACAAATTGTTTTAAGTCAGCTGATTGAAATAACTCTTTAAATCAGCATATTCTCTAGTTGTTGTGAAAGTGATGTGGCATAGACTGATAAGTCACTAATGATTGAGGGGCAAAACAAAGCAAAATCCCATCCCTATTTAAAGCTGCTGTTAGTTTTGGCCTTGGAGTTGCTTGTTGTTAGCTTTCAGGAAAGTTTCATCAGGAGGGCAAAATGCATTTAGAGGCTCAGGGCGTCCAACTCACAGGCATCAATGCAGGGATTGTTGATTGAGCCGGGTTAGCCAGAGTGTTTTTAGACATCACATAAACCTACAACTTTCTTGCTTTTAAAATTCAGGTTTGTGCTCTGACCTTGAATTCCTCTCTCTGTTTCAGACCCCTCCACAGCAATAAATATTTGGGTTGAGTCACCAAAGGGCGAAATCAAGGAAGGAGACTCGATTGAGCTTCATTGCAATGGCAACGGAAATCCTCAATCCTCAGAATTTACAATCAAGCACATACTTGTAAGAAAATAACACTTTTGCACTCATGATTCCTGTGCCAAAAACAGCAGCTCATTGAAGGTCTGTTCATGTGTTAACCAAAACAATCTCACTACAGCGTCCATTTGTGGCTGCAACTTTTAATTATATCACACAGTCTTTCCTGAGCCCTGTAAGGACTTCTTCATGTTAAACTGAAGGTTGTATATGTATGTTGAGATTTCTGTGGATGTTTGCAGGATGAGCGTGTTTGGGATAAAAACATGTTGGTGTTGGACAATGTGACCCGTCGTGACAGTGGCGTTTACGAGTGCATCTTTATGGACCTGGACACTATAGAGGAGCTCACACGAAACACCACCGTATTTGTCAACTGTAAGGAAAACACACTATGATGATTTATGATTATTACAACAATTACATTTAAACTGTAGAGTGCCTGATTTTTTTCTTGTGTTTCTTTGTTTGTGTAGATCTCGATCAGGCTACTGTGAGATCGGAGAAGAATGAGGTTTTACAAGGAGGGGAGCTGACTGCCACCTGCAATGCTGTTGCTTCTCTCCCGACAGAAACAGCCTGGTTCAAGGTTACACATGCACATGCAGTACAATTACACAAACAGTAACACCAAACGAATCAACATGCATATACAAAACTCATCATCTTACATAGCATCTATACAGAAGTGCTGATATGGTTATTCCAGGGTAGATACCGATACTAACTGTTGGTAGAAACACCAATAATTGATATGTGGAACTGATATACATTAAACTGGGATTCATTGGCTGAGATTGAACAGTTTGTCTTCTGCAGTTTAGTCTACAGATCCCCTTAATATTTCACTGTGCCACTACTTTATTTTGGTCACTACGGCCCACATCTTAAAGCATTATTTGTTACTGTTTTCCCGGACGCGGTTTCTGAGGAATATGTGGCTGCCTCCTAACTTAGCAGCTAGCTGCTAGTGTAGCCTTAGCCACTGTGAGAGTAGCTAATATCCTGATTTGTAGATTTGATCAGCTGCTCTACTCTGCAAATGTGCTCACCTGATGCTGTCTGTAAACAATGGCGTTCATTGTTGATTGACTGTTACTTGTCACATGTAACAGCCGATCAGATAATCCTGTAGGCTGGACATTGCTTGAGAGCACAGAGTGACTGCAGAGAAAGAGAGCTGGCTGAATCAGAGGCAAAGGTAATGATAATAATGATACCAGTAATTCAAAAAATGCGGATATATGCCCCGATCATCGGCCAGGCTGATAGTCAGTCTATCCCCACACAGGAGCTTGATGAGCACAGTTGCGTCAGGATGATTGATGACGACTGCTTCCTGTTCTAGCAGTATTTATCAGTAACCCCTGTTTCATTTCTGTTTACATCAGTGTGTGAGTTAAATGTGCTTTTTGTATCCTGGTGTGTAGAACGAAAAGGAGGTCGCCAAAGGTCATAGTTTGACCCTGCAAGATGTTACATTTGACACCACAGGGACGTATGTGTGTAGAGTGACCGTTCCTAACATGGAGGGAATGGAAACCAGCAGCACGTTTCATGTTTATGTCCTGGGTGAGTCTGATTACAGACACTGTATGCTGAATGCTACAGTGCTTTCAGGTCCACAGTCAATCTGTTCTGTAATGTATAATTTAAGTTTTCATCATGGGTTTATACATGTTTTATGTTCAGTTTTCTTAATTTTGTGTAGTTTCAGCTGTATTTTTGAACACTGTGGCACTTTTTAAAGGAAAGCGTAGTCAGACTGTGTGCTTGCAACATGTACTGTTAATCACAGAGTTGTGATTTCTAACACTGCTCTCTGCAGGCCCGCCAGAGATCATGGAGGACGACTTCAAAGAGATAGAGAGCTTTGAGAGTACAGTTGAACTGAACTGCCATGTCAGAGGGCTCCCCGTACCCCAAATTACCTGGACCACCTCTGATGGAACGGTACAGCAGAGGGAGGCCTGCAACAGACCTGCACTTTTATTCTACTTGTGCTCTCTCTAGATTGTTACTCTAGCCTGTTCACTTAAATTATCAGGTCCATTGTGACAAATGTCATTTAAATACTTCTATTTGAATATGTGATAAACAATAGCACAGATAGCTATTTTTCTATTTAAAAGCCAGTGATGGTGAGGTTTTCATTGGTTTGTTAGGGAAAGTGGGGTTGTCTAACACACCACTGCAGGATTTCACTTCATGCCTCTTGTTATGCATATGACTAGATCAGGAGCAGGTTGCTGGACTATGATGAGGTCATACATGCTGAAAAAGTGTACTTTTTTCAGTGTGTTTGATGTTCAGAAATGCTTTGTTTTTAGATGATGCAACACCACCACTGGATGCATTGTCATGATTGCTATTAATGCCCCCCATGCGATTTAACCTTCTGAACCCCAAAACCCACCAGTGGGTTTGAAAAAGGCATCTTGTCTTTCAAATTGCCAAAAAAGACACAATTTGTCAGAACTAGAAACTGTAAAAACAGAAAGAATTAAAGCCGCAAGCGGCGATGGACGGGTCCTCGCCCTACGCTTGTCGGCCTTTGCGCACGGCGGGGTGTGGGGCAAACCTGCTCCGGGCAGGACTGTGATCCGGCATGTCGAGTTTGGGGCAGATCGGAGCAAGTGTGGCGTAGTTACGAGCCACTTCCTGTTTAGTGGCGAGCCGCGGCGGCGTGCGTGTTGGCCGGGGTGGAAACGCGCTCTGGCTGAGACTCGGAGCACGCGTGTAACATTTCAGGCCGATTGGAGCACAGACACAGCGCGTCTCGTATTCTGGTGTTTTATGGCGTTGTGGCCAAATCCACGTCGTCACACTTGTGCGGACCGTTTTACAAATATGTAATCACCACCTCCTGTAGTTTGTGCTGGCCAAATTTCAGGTGTGTATGACCTTCCCTGTGGGAGGAGATAGATTTTGAAAATTGTCAAAAATGGGCAAAAGTCAGCCAAATGCGCCAAAATCGTCACCAAGGTTTATCAACATAACGGACTTCCTGTTGGGTTTAGGGCTTGGCGCTGATTGACTTTTTTGTGCGTCCTGACCTGCTGCACATGCCCAGCGAATCTTGTAGCTGTAGGTGAAACGACCTTCCGACAA